>NW_028280827.1:505000-693728 GCF_059751285.1 Brachycentrus maculatus | reverse complement strand
TATTTGGTTAACGTACAAATCGTACATACATACATACAATTAATTTCGTTAGCAAAATTATCACCGTATAAAAATACTGTAATGCATTTTACTGAATAGGGGCGGATCCAGCCCTCGGTCACTTACTAAAAATGAACGGTAATATACAATATTGTAAATGAACAGAAACATAATATTTTCCCCTACCCTGTAAGCAAGCGAGTAGGTATGTGTGGGTGCTAAGTGATCCTATGTATATGTAGGTCCAGTACTGAATTGACTAATTTCGGGGCAGAATAATTGGTGACACGATTAATCAACATGGAACGTAATAATTATTTTAATAATGAATTCCACAAATAAACGTTACAAAAGAGTAGATAAATGCTTTAATAGTACTAAAATTAATGTGCTACCAAGTATTTCATATTCATGAAATGGTAATGAATGGCTGATTACATTACTAATTATGGTACATTACATTACATAAACATTGAAGTAATTTAGTTGGTTAAGGTTATTACATTAGGCTTAAACACATGTTGGAAAGTGGGAAAGCCAGATTTAAAAGATACCTCAAATGCGCAAATAATTGAAATGCAGTATTTCATATCGTCATCGCCAGGAATTGAACTCGCGATGCCCGTGTCATAGTAAATTGGATACCTATCTACGTTACGTTGTCGACGCCTGTGTCTTTTTTATAACATTTATTAATAATATATTAAAGTGTCTCCTATTTCGAGAAAGCTCTAATCATTGTGTACAAATAATGGATTTGAAAACACAATTTTGGTTATATCAAGATTTTATCGACATTTCTATAAAGATGAAGAATATTTTTAGTACAATCACATATTTAAAATGAAGGTTCAATTTTTTTTACAAACATATTGTAGCACTGGAATTTGTATTAAACATGTGAGATGCTCCTACCACATGGCATATTTTCAATAATCAGAGTAATATGGTTATTCAACCATAAGTAGAATGGTGAATATAGTATTGTGTATAAATTAATTATTTAAACCAGCAAATGACTTCAGTAAGCGTCCGGCTGCTCTGAGAGCGGGACGTGATACTTCACGTCTATTAAAAAAACTCCTTACCTTTCAATAATTCCTTTCTTTTCAAAACCATATATTTAAAAAAAAAAAAACTTATTTTTCTACATAAAAACGGTGTTTAAAAAAAATGTTACCTGGTCTTAAAGAAGAATACTGGGCCTTAATCTCTGTGAGATATCAGAAAAATCACTAAAGTCATTATTTCATGCAGTTCAAAACCTGCTGCTTACACAATAAATTAAAATTATATTAGAGTGCGTGATTGCTTGATCGGGGTTAAACCCCTTCAACTGGTAAACCCCGTTGTTGAGTTTAGAGGGGTGAACGGTTTAATATTGTCGCTAGAGTATGGTCTCCCAAACTATGGGTCGCGACCCACCAGTGAGTCGCGAGTGAATACTGAGTGGGCCCTCGCCACTGTATACATGAATAAAAAAAATAGGAAGTGATTAATTTGATTAATTACCAATATATTTTTAAAAAATAACAAAACCGTTAAATAGGTGATGTAATTTAAGCTTCTTGGAGTTGAAATTAGTAGCAACGGTGATCTCTATGATGAGACTATAAACCAAATCAACAAGGCTGCAGCTCTATCTGGATGCCTCAGAAATTCAGTGCGGAGGAGCAAACACATGCGAATGGAAAATAAAATGAAGTTATCCAAAACATGTTCGTCCAATAGCCACTAATGGAATTGAGGCAAGAGTAGATACTTCTAGATCGAAATTTCGACTTCGAATCTCTGAGATGAAAACTCTCCGATCTATAACTGGAAACACGTTGAAAGATTCCGGAAGAAATACTGATATCCGAGGCTTGTGTAAGACGGAAGATATATAGACGTTAGGTGGGGACGATAACAAAGGCGATACTGGGATGAGCATGTAAGACAGCGTCGGCATAGATTGTTTCACATTCCTATACACAGGACCAACCTGCCGATGGTTATGCCTGTAGGAAGAGCTACCGCTATGTTGAACAATATCACTTTGGATATTGATCTGTTCCATGTGTCCGAAGGAGTTTTCCGAAGCGGGATTCTTCTACACCTTTAAGTCTTCTTGCTTACTTTTAATATATACGCCTTGAATATTGTTTGTTATGTATATATTATTTTTTATTGAATAAATTGAATAAATTGAAATTAAAATGTAAACAGAATGTCAGAAGGCAGATTTTCACGTATTGCCCTTCAAGGAAACCCTGAAAGACGTAGACCCCCAGGCAGACCTCCAAAAAGGTGGAGAAATAGCTGGCAGTCAACATCCCAAGAGCGACAGGCGGTGGCCTGAAAATCTATAAAAAGAAGAATAAGAAGAATAAGAAGAATAAGAAGAATAAGAAGAATAAGAAGAATAAGAAGAATAAGAAGAATAAGAAGAATAAGAAGAATAAGAAGAATAAGAAGAATAAGAAGAATAAGAAGAATAAGAAGAATAAGAAGAATAAGAAGAATAAGAAGAATAAGAAGAATAAGAAGAATAAGAAGAATAAGAAGAATAAGAAGAATAAGAAGAATAAGAAGAATAAGAAGAATAAGAAGAATAAGAAGAATAAGAAGAATAAGAAGAGTAAGAAGAATAAGAAAAATAAGAAGAATAAGAAGAATAAGAAGACTACCAATATTTATGTCCTCTTTTCTCTAGGACAGCTAAGAGGCGAGTCCCAAGATTGGAAATTTTCGTCAGATGTGTCGGAGCCCAGTCAACTTTGGGAACCTATGCGCTAGAGGGTTGTGTTTTGTACCCTCAACTGTACCACTTAACTACACAAGTTTAGTAACCACCGCTGGAGACAAGTCCAGCGCGAGTCTAGTATAGGTCGCCCCCTGAAAGCCGGAATATTATGTAATGCCTATGTCCTGTATACTCTATTCAATGGGCACACCACCCACTTCTCAAGTTCTGGTGCGGGCAACACCATAACATGAATAAATAACACATTCCACGCCATTTACGAAACTCTTCATTTTCGCAAGGCGTAATAACCCTGACACTTTATTATAAGGTGTACAGATCCTATATACGGAATGGCTGCGGCCGTGCATTATTTCATTATTTACTCTTCAATTAATACACAGTTCACGAATAAGCAATGAATACTTACTAACAACATTTTGAGTGAGTCCTTGTTCACATATGTGGGTTTCTCTACTTGGAGTTATTTCACATTTTTTACATCTTAAATCGATGAAGAAGAATTTGGAAGTCTGGGTATTTACAGGGCTTATGACATGCCATAGGCACACGTGTAACATACACCGTTCTACTGACGTTTGACTTCCGAAATTTGAGTTCTGTGGTTATCAATCATGGGTACAACGATGAATGTAACACGTGTGTAAAGTAATCACTTAACTAGTCTATGGCATGTCATAAACCTGTTAATACCCAAACTTCCATATTCTTCTTCATCTATGTCGAGATATCAAAAATAGTTGCTTAAAAAGAAATTTCAAAAACCACCGTCAATTGCTTTGAAGAACATCGACAGAAAATTAACAAAAAAAAAACTTGGCCACTTCTAAATATTTAATTGATGCATTTTCAATGTCCCGTAAATACCCACTTTTCCGTATTCTTCTTCATCTATGTTGAGATGTAAAAAAAGTTTTTTTTTTAGTTACATACAGATAGGACGGTAACAGAAAAATCAATGGAATTGGAAACTCAGTAATTGGATGATTAGTGATGGGTCACTTGATAGTCGAAAAGAGTTAGTTAGGTGCGATGTAAATGAATGACAAATTTCCTTCATTCCGACTTAATACTGTATCAGAATATTGCACCATCATCTGAACCACACATACCATATATAACGCATGGCGATCTGTCACCCATCAAAATAACAAAATGTATTAATTTGTTTTAAAGTTAAGTTTATTCCATGTTTATAGGATAAATTTATAGTGTTCTGACTTAAATAAGTGATTAAAGATGCACTGATGAAATCGAATTCATAATTGAAATTGTTTAAAGATGCACTGTTGATGGATTCTTACGATGCATATATATGTACATATTATACATTAAATGGTATACTTTTCATAAGTATATGGTAAAAAGTGATCACTCAAGCCAGCCAAATACCAGATCGTTTATAATACCAGCTCTGAGATGCTCAGATTTCCATCTCTTTCATATAAAAACGAAAGATGCTTTGTCTCAAGTTAAAACACCTATAATATAAACATTGTGTAAATAAATTCTATTAAAACTTTTTAAAAATAATACTGAATGAACTGTATTAATTTATGTATATATTGTCAAATCAAAAATAAATTATTTGAGTTCACTAAGTTGTTTTTGTTAAAAAAACTCATTAAAATTAATATTGTGACAATTGTTTTGCCTAGTTATGGCATTTTCAAACGAATGTTTAAAAATCCGTGTTTGATTTATCAATAAATATAAAAATTAAAATGGAGTTCTACAAATTAAACGCCAAATCAAAAAACCTGTAATATTTTGTCTGAAAACAATTAAATATACAAAAATGATTCGCGCAGAAGAGGGAGAAGAAAAAGATTAAGAATAAATAGGACCACTTGGATACTTGTTATTAATTTGGAAGTATTTGATGAAATGCTCAAACTATAAACCAAAAAAAAAAATTTTTTAATGAGTGACCGTGAAAGATTTTCATTTCAAATGTCAATTCATTTAAAGCTATTCTTGTTATTTATTTTGTTCCAGTCGTACGGAAGGTATTATCTTTTAAAGGTTTGTTTTTTTAATTGTGAATTGTGACAGTAGTTCTGTGTTCATTACTTCCATTTGATTTATTGTGCTGGAAAATATTAGAATTGAATTCGTATTGCGATTTTCTTTGTGCTAAAGCTCTCTCGGTCGTGAATATAGTTGGATGTTACTCGATTCAAATGAACTGCACATTATATTAAAAATGACGTTTGAAGCATTGTGATTCTACTTTTATAACGTACAATATTGCTAGATTCCTATTATATCAATACGTACCTGTGACTTTCACAGAAGGAAATAATTACAAAACTGACAAAATTAGAATGCATTGCAAGAAGTAAAATATGAAAATTCTTGAAATTTTACTGCCCTTAAAATAGTCAGTAATAAAATCGGTGACTTGGGTTCAAAATTATAATCATTATCACAAGTTATTATTTGAAAAATATTAATATGCATTAATATACATGTCTTTAGTATATTTTATTAAAAATTAAACACCTGAATAATCCACTTAATTGAGTTTTATTTTTATTAACGACTAGTTTCGAAAACGACAATTGTTTTCATCTTCTGGTACAAATTAAAACTAATGTTTTAATTTAATTAGAATTAATGTTTTGGTTTTTACCAGAAGATGAAAACAATCGTCGTTTTCGAAACTAGTCATAAATAAAAATAAAACTCAATTTAGTTGATTATTCAAGTGTTTAATTTTAATAAAATAATCATGTCATTCCACAAAGTTAATGCCGAATCAATAAATAATATATCTTTAATATTCTTCTTTGTTTTACACAAAAATCACCTTAGGACAATACCATAAAACTAACTAGCTAACTAACCATCACGCCGCTTCCTTGAAGGGGTAGGCAGAGAGAATAGAACGCTACACCAATCTGTCTTTTCAAACAATCTTCGCCTCTTCCATATCCATTCCTCTCATTTTGCATTCGCCTTCTATATTTGATTAACTGTTTTTTCTTCACTTATTCACACGCCCAAACCATCTCAACACAACTTTCTCAATTTTATCGGCCATATCACAGCTTTGCATATCTTCCTTTTGTCATCATTCGAATATCTATCGTACAACGTTCTTCCGCACATTCATTGCATTATTACATATCGACTGTCAACAAATCGACTGTCGACGTGTATTACATTATTACTGTCGACAAAAATATTAAAAAAACAGAAAAATCATATATCATATATCGTTCGTCTGAGAGATCGCATTTTGACTGCATTTAGTGTACTTTTATCCTATTTACTAACTCCACGCTTGACATCTATAGATTAGGGTTGAAACCAGGACACCGTTGTATACCACCATTTAAAAATGTATGATCGTTTTACCGCACACTCGTCTTAATATTAATTAATATTATTTTATATTTAGTTAGAAGCATGTGGTTGGATAAGCTCACACAATAATGTTGATAATTAGAACATCCCCTTAAATGATGTGTGTATACATACATAACACAATAGTCTGTCACAAGAGTTAATTGCATAACTAGTGTTTATCCCGCTCTATAAATACGGTAAGGTATTAGATTATATTTGACTTAGGTTTGTAAATAAATACTGATGTTATACAAGACATATTGTAAAATATCTGGTTATTGAATGTACAAAAGGTACAAATAATACATATAATAGTAAATAACATTTATACTATTAATTGATATATATATGTATTTATATATATATATATATATATATATATATATATATATATATATATATATATATATATATATATATATATATATATATATATATATATTATATTTACATTTTTTAAATTTTTTTATTAAGGTTAACAACAGTAACATATGTAAAACAAAACAATTAAATGATATACATTAAACAAGTCAATTATCGTTAACCACAGAAACATAAAGATTAGTACAAAATATTTAGTGTAGATCTTGCAAATGAATGAATGTGCGTGTATGTGTGTGTGTGTGTGTGATGTTGATTCTAGTAGGGATATACATACAGTGCACAGAAGCATAGCACAATTCGACTTTTCAACATAGATTTTACGCAATTAAAAATGTCAACTTGGCTAAAACATGAGTTGTACTTCTTTTGAAACATATTTGAACTCCGCGCATAATTAGTTCGAAGGACAGGTACCTACTCTCAATAAAGATTGTGACGTGTGACGGGTACGGTAGCCGGGTACATTGTACGTTATTTCGGAAGTCAAAACCGGACTACCGGTACGTCCACTTATTATATTCTGGAGGATTCCCATATCTATATATATATATATATATATATATATATATATATATATATATATATATATATATATATATATATATATATATATATATATATATATATATATATATATTTAAATAAAATTCTAATGTTACTGTATCTAGTTTTATTGTATTATATTTTTACAGGATCCGCAATGTCTTTAACATATGTAATACAGGTATAAAGATGAATGAGAATTTCACAAACAAAACTATTAACCTTAAAATGTCTTCGAAATACTTTAATGCTTCTCTTATGTCTTTTGCGGACATTCAAGTGCTTGTACAATAGCAATCCATTTAAATTCAAATTGAGCATTGTAGATGCAATACATAGATTGTACTGTAAATTATACACCAATATAATAAATTCGCCTTAGAATAGCCCAGTTTAAAACTAAAAACAATAAAAAACTTCAAATAAAAAATTAGATAGTAAAAAGAAGAGGAAATAAAAGTTCATAGCCTGACGTAAAGCTAAAAGTGGGCAGGTTTAGTAGTATGAAAATGTTCATAGAATTGACGCCACCTTTTTCTATCACTATTAAAAGGGTCACCTTCCTTATTATCGCGCGTAGTCCGTGAAAGGAGTGCGGTTTCCTGGTGGTGATCGCTATCAGGACATCTATCTACTCGTCCGGCCATCTACTGAGCTACCTAGCCACCCAGTCACCAGCGCCAGGGGTGCTATTCTGAATCAAAATAGTTTTTATCGTACGTATAACGTTTTTTTAAACTGAATTTCAATTTGGATTTCAATTTTCAATATTTTCAATGAATTTTTCTGCTTAAAAAAAAGCTTCTTTACATCTCACCAATAGATGTCTCTAGTGAAGTTCTAGTGATTAAAGAACAAGGTTTCTAAATTGGTTCATATATATAAAACTTCTATGAATTTGAGAAGTGTGGTTGTCAATATGGGTAGAATTGGTGAATGTTACACGTGTGTAAAGTGATAACTTAAACCAGCCTATGACGGTCGTCAATGCTCAGACTTCCATATTCTTCTTCATCTTTGATGAGATGTCAAAAATAATATGAATTTCAATGTTACCAACCCGCTTAGACAAGAAAACTTATCAGATTTTTATAAAAAGACGATCGCAAAAATCAGCGGGTTAGATATGAGCCAGTTTTTCCATTTTAAGGAATAACATTTTTAATTAGAAAAAAGGAAAAGCCTCCATTAGAGGCTTGTAAGTAGGCAGAAAATAAGGATGGGGAAGGTAAATTTGGAAAATATTATACATCACAAACATCCAAACTAATTGAAAATCGATATTTCTTGAATTTATTTTGCACTTCAGCCGAAATCGAACCCGCACGCGGCCGCGTAGCCAGTTTCGCAGTCGAGCGTATACCCAACTACGCCTTTACGTTTTAACGGTGTACGGTTCTCTAGAAGTTGTTTAAATTAATTGTTTTTGAGTTTTAAAAAGTTAAGCGTTGTTTTAAGATCTAGGTGGATTTAAACTCCAATTAAATAGTTGAAATTAGTTAATTGAAACCTGAAGTCCGTTGCCATGAACTTTTTGTATAAGTTTTGATTGGTTTTATTTTTTGATTTTTCTCAATTAAAATGGTCAATTAGAGTGTTGTCGTAATAAGCTGAGAATTAAAGGAATGAACATTTCCGTGTGTGCATATATTTTTACAATTAGGTGAGATGTCAAGAGGGAAATAAAAAAAAATCACTGGAGTACTGTCGTACTATTTTTTAACTGGCAGTTGATATGTGCTAGTAATACTAGTAACGAATATGCCACCAATATAGATTTCTATAATTTATCGCTTCAACAATGTAAATTGGCAATAACAAATTTACTCCTAGCCCAAAGAATGTCACGTTTTGGATGAAAAGATATTATGTTTAATAAATAATAATAAAACCCTTATCCGTACCCCAATGGTGCGTAGGGCACTGCGTCATATCAAAGCAGTGTTATCTTGATCGTTTACACATGAAGGAAAGGTGATCAGCCCTCAGCTGCAGGTACCAGTCTAGCGTAATATTGAATAAATATTACAGTGAAAAAATCACTCATATTTATTTTAACCCCCCCTGGGGATCGAACCCGGGTCTTCCGGGTCGGGTAGTCGAGCGTGCTGACCATTACACTACGGAGGCGGAGAAAATGTTTATTGATGTTATTGTTTATTTTCAATGTGTTTAATGTTTTACATTTTTACATGATTTGGAAAAACCAAAATGTTTATTGTAAGTGGTTTACACATAACATTTTGTTTTTATAACATTTATTTTATTTTTTAATATTTTTTACATACCATCGTTGTAACATTTTTCTATGTAAGTAGTTTATAACAACTTGTTAAATTGATGTGTCGCAATTGGTGTGTTTTTTTATACATATTTATGTAAATAGTATAACAGTACCGTATATATCAAAATAAATAAATGTGCTGTTTGAGAATAGCCCCGCAGGTGCCGCCTTCTACCCCATAGGGTGGGGCGGGGAGGGGCGGCGGGGCGCCACATCCGTGTCCGCTTTTTTCTTGTTGCGTGTGAAGCGACCTGACCGCTGACAGTGTCCGGCCATCGCTTTACATCTGCCATCAGATATCACTTTGTTCCTGGTTATCGCGCCCGCTGCGTGCCCGAGGGAGCTCCACTCTCCACTCTGCCTTCCATCCTCCTGGCTACCGTATCCTTTTCTCCCCTTCTTCCTTTATTTTGTAATTACCGATGGGTACTCAGTGGTGAAATTTCAAATATTGCCTTCGAGGTGGTTTGGATACGTGGAGCGAATGGATGACGAAAGGCTGACTAAGAAAATATATTAAGTCAATGTTTTCTTTATTTTGTAATTACCGATGGGTACTCAGTGGTGAAATTTCAAATATTGCCTTCGAGGTGGTTTGGATACGTGGAGCGAATGGATGACGAAAGGCTGACTAAGAAAATATATTAAGTCAATGTTTTCTTTATTTTGTAATTACCGATGGGTACTCCGTGGTGAAATTTCAAATATTGCCTTCGAGGTGGTTTGGATATGTGGAGCGAATGGATGACGAAAGGCTGACTTAAAAATATATTTAGTCAATGTATTCTTTACAGCAATTGTAATTATTATTCTTTCGATTGGTTGGAATAAGCTGTTAAAAAATACAAAATATTTTAAAAGTACGAGTAGTTGTTTTACAATATGAATTAAATACAGTTTTATATGTGTAAAAATATTTATCATAATTTAAAAAAAATATATAACTAACTAACTAGCAAACTAACCATCATTCCACTTCTCTGCAGAGGTAGGCCGAGAGAATAGAATGCCAGATCAGCCTGTCTTTGCAAATCATCTTTGACTCTTACACATTCATGCATCTCTTCATACAAACCCACTGATTGAAATATTTGATCATGCCTTCAAATATTTGATTATGATCAATTTTCATTAGTCTTCCTCTGCTTCTATTTACAGCCACATTCGCCACATAAATTTGTTTTACTATTCTGTCTTCACTCTTTCAATTCACATTCCTAAGCCATCTTAACACACCTTTCTTAATTTTATAGATAATGCTTATCTCAGCCTTACATTCTTTTGTTAGTATAACACCATTCAAATATCTATAATACAATGTTTGCCACACATACCTCTGAGATAACGCACTGTTAGCTACTTTCATCCTTTATTTGCCAACTTCATGCTATACTCCTTATATATATGTATATATATATATATATATATATATATATATATATATATATATATATATATATATATATATATATATATATATAGTTTATATACGCCTAAATGGAAATGCCTGGATGGAAGTGAAAACTTACCGGAATCCAGTTATAAATGGACAAATATAGTTTTACTAGATGCCGTGAATCACAATGCATATTTTATGGAAATACGTTCAATATTGTATCAGAAGCTGCGGCCAGCCGACCCGGTGCGGTTTGTGAATGTGGGGATATGTTTGTGGATTCACATATTAAATGAATGTTACATTAAATTAATCAAATGGTCTGTTTTGGACGGACCATTTCAAGTCTCAAAACAGGCTACACTAATTATATCGTGCAAATGTTACCGTTACAGTATTGTGTCTAGATAATATTAATAATAACCGGTTATTTTTTATACATTCCATCTGGAACTCATTTTGAACTCTATACATATATGGAGTCTACCTCCGTAGTGTAATGACTACCGTATTGGAGGTCCCGGGTTCGATTCCTAGGACGTCAAATATAAGTGATTTTTTTCACTGTAATATTTATTCAATATTACCTACTGGTTTCAGATGATGACAGCGGAGAGATGTCATTATCTAAAATCACCTTTCCTTCATATGTAAACGGTCAAGATAACTCTGCGTTTATATGATGCAGTGCCCTTTATACTATCGAGTGCGGATAAGGATTTGAAGAAAAAGAATAATATAATGGATATTCTTTTAGTAAAATTATTTTAATATTTTTTTATTTTTAAAGAAACAATAATGAGTAAAGACATATCAAAATTACGTTCATCAAATTTACATTGATACATATTGATAGATGTTCTGTATGAGTGAGTCCATTTCCTATGTAAACTTCTTCTTTATGATTTAATACTCGTAGCTGTCACCAAAAAAAAAAAAATTGGCACCATCATGAATCATTTTAAGGTTTTCTGTTCAAATGATTTTTGAAGCATTTTTATTCGAATTGAGGGATTGTAAACATACACCGTCATAATTATATCACTTGCAATAATAAAATGGATTCAAAACTGTTCGCGTAAAATGACATTACGCCAAAATGGCCTGCGCTGTGACTGGGTCGCACTAATACGGTTTCAATCAAAACTGTACGCGCCAAAAGGTCGTGCGTCAAAACGGCCCCATGCCTAAACGACATGATAAACCGGCCGCGACAAAACTTCTTTATAAAAGAATATCGTAAATGCATTTATCATTTCTTTCATTAAATGTTGATAATTCTTAAAAGTTACCAATAAACAGGATTTTTTAGTATTTATTTTTAAATTTAATCACAGTATTTGGGTTGTATTTATGTATGAATAGTATCTTCCACCAGTAGTTAGAAATAGTGAGAGTGAGATGATCTTTAGAAAAAAACTGAAAATATATTTGTTTTAAATTAAATTAAAAATGTTCGGAGCGATATATTGCAGTGTTCGACTTCCATATTTATCGTTAATTCTTGGGACTATCAAACCTTTGTTGTGTGTAAATTGTGTATCATGGTTGTGTACCAGAAGATTTCGATATTTTTGTCTAGTTTGTTCTTCAACGGGTGTTTTTAATGTATTAACCACGTGTACCTTCTATAATTAAAATGTTACTTTGTTTTAAATCACTATTTATTCTTCTTCACTAAAATCACAAAAAATTCACTTTATAGTGATTTTAAAACAAAGTTACATTTTCATTATAAACTGGAAAATCACAAAGGTAGTGCTTCACAAATAAATTATACATATACCTTCATTTTTTTCACTATCCTACCAGCAGACAAGCCTCTAAAATAGAGGCTTTGCGGGTTATTCTTTTTTAAAAAATCCAAATTTATTATTATTATTTTTATCTTCTTCTTCCTGTATCGTATCAGGTTATCCGACGTTGGCGATCACTCTGAAGAAAGCTTCTTCTCCTCGGAACAACTCCCCTACTCTTATTTTTTTGTTTTAAACCCTTATATTTCCCACCCAGGATATCTGTTTTCTTCCAGCTCTTGGACTTCCCTCTATTTCTCCTTTCACGATAACGGAATACGAATAATAACGGGTAATTATTAATACTTACCGAGGAATCACTCTAACCGTAACTTAAATAATGACGAGAGATTCCGTTATACATCACGATTCCATAATAATGGATATAATTATATCTCCTTAATACAAATGGTTTAATCACCCTTCAGGCAGTTCTAGAACATTTCATGAAGGGGAATGCTTCAGCATTCTGCTTTTATTACAGTACGTTCGCTGCTATATAGTACATACAAACTGTTTCCTCCTTTAACTTTAACATTATTAAAGACCGACAACGTTTCTTTTTGTTCTTCAAGACCAGAGTTGAGTCCCGATGGACGATGTCAGTGTTAATATCTCTTACTTTGAATAAAATACACGTAGAAAAATAAAACTTTTCGGCCAAGTAATGCGGTAAGCAAATATTTTTTGTTACAGTTTTGCCCAAATGATTTTTTGTGGTTCATTTTAATAAATTAATTTATAAAACAACATTTCGAGTTTGTCCAAATACTTCATATTAGACAACATTTTAAATGTGTCCAAATGCTTGTTCACAAAATCTGGATTATCTCCAATTACGGGAGTTATTTTCATTTTATTTTTGACATCTCATCAAAGATGAAGAAGAATATAGAAGTCTGGGCATTTACGGGGCAGACGACCGTCATAGGCTGGTTTAAATTATCACTTTACACACGTGTAACATTCACAAATTCTACCCAGACTTCTATATTCTTTTTCATCTTTGATGAGTGTCTAAAAAAATCATATTAGGATTTTCTCCACTTCGCAGTTATTTTAACATCTCAACGTAGATGATGAAAAAAATGGATGATATTATCTATAATAATAAAAGCTTTCCTAAATCCAACAGATAGCTGTTGTGCACTCAGTTGTGCTGTGCACTACGTCATGAGATTCAGGAGTTCTAAGAATTTGGTTAGTGTGTTTGTCAATCATGGGTAGAATGGTGAATGTTGCAGTGTGTAAAGTGATAGCTTAACCAGCCTATGACAGGTCATAAATCCTGTAAATACCTAGATTTCTATATTCTTCTTCATTTGTGTTGAGATGTCAAAATGTTTTTAATTCATAGTGAAAAGCTGAAACCAAATAAATTGTACCTAACACAATTTTTTTTAATCCGCACCCCGATAGTGAATAAGGTGCTGTATCGGATCGATACGGTGTTAACTTGGTATTTAATCCCATGAAGCTAAGATTATCAATCATGCCCTCCAGTTTTTGGATTTTGGGTAAGGACTGTATTTGACGGGATACAAATAACACAAATGAAGGAGCAAGAATGAATTCAAGAAATATTTTTTTTCGTTATTTTAAACTGTTCGAGGTGTATTTTTCACATCTTCTTTTCCTTTCCTTACCTTATTCTACCTGCAGATCAGCCTCTAAAATAGAGGCTTTGTGGGTTATTTCCTTAAGAAAAAAACTAGATAGTGGGGGGAGGGGGAGGGGATGTTCGTTAAAACCGAAAGTCCATTATACATATAAAAATAAGTTTATGATAAATAATATTTTTGTTATTGAAAGTAGGTATGAATTATTTAGATATAAATAAACAATAAAAAAAATAATTTTTTTTTGACATCTCATCAAAGATGAAGAAAAATATGGAACTCTGGGCATTTACGGGGCTGACGACCGTCATAGGCTGGTTTAAGTGATCACTTTATAAACGTGTAACATTCACCAATTCTACCCGTTATTGACAACCACACTACTCAAATTCTTGGAAGTTCTGTATATATGAACCAATTTAGAAACCTTGTTCTTGAATCACTAGAACTTCACTAGAGACATCTATTGGTGAGATGTAAAGAAGCTTTTTACTAAGCAGAAACTCTCATATTAGTATGTGAGGTCCGAATCCTGGATTATAATCACACACATGAGAAACGCCAGAAAATACCATTTTCATTTTTATTATTTAAGCTTATAATTTGACCAGACAATTTATTTACAACAAGATGTAATAAAAATTAAATTAAAATTCTATTCGTGATTATCATGGCCGCATAAAATTGTTTACATGCAGCGACACTTGAATTTAAGCATGTTCAGGAAGTTAATTTTTTTTTTACATTTGCCTTGATTATTTGTTCGTTATATCCAAAGCTCGTTAAATAGAGGCCTGATATATCGAGATTTCACTGTACAGGATTAAATGTAGTGCCTTATGTACCATTGGGTATAGATAAAAAGCAGATGAATGCACAACAATCTAATCTAGTATTTAGATTTATATATTTCAAACGCCAAAAGTCGTTTCGCTGTGAAATAAACTCTAGGGTCATAAAATAGAAGTTACCAAATGTGCAAAATGCATATTCTGCTTGAGTTATTATGCAGCCCGACGTGAAACAGTAATTAAACATTTCTCGGGAGAGCTGAAGATGAAGAAAGTCCAATGGAAGCTCCCTTGCAGGCCATTAGCCCCCCACACACGGCACGCCACGTGTCTGAATGCAGTGGTGACGCATTAATATGCGTCTGATAAACACTTGCAGACGACAGTGCGAGGGGGTCGCTCACTGCTTACACCTTACACCACACAAATCCCGGATCCCATGCATTTCTAGTGCGCTAGATAAATTACAAAGATTCCGCTTCCGGAATGTAAGGTTGCCGCAGAAGGTGTCATAATATCTGCCCGCCCATTTATAAGGTTTGTGGCTTCGGTACTGCTTGAATCCCGACGAAGAATATTCGCTTAACGTACTTATTTATTAAAAATCCATCTCATTCACGGCCCAGTTATATAGATCGTTAGTAAATTAGCTGAGTTAATTATAAACATTTTAACATAATTACGATAAATCTACCTTGCTAACGATTTAGTCATTATATTTTCACCGATGTTATTTGTTCGGTTAATAAATAATTGGTTTAACATAAAATTGATACATCACAGAAATTATGGAAATAACAGAGAAAATAGATACTAAAAATGTATCGCAAATACCTGGAACAATTAAAAACAAAAATTTATTGAATTCACTTTTAAATTCAAACCACGATATCTGTTTTGTAGTCGAATCAACTACACAACGGTGCCTGCCGTATTATATAACATGTTTAATGATAAGAAATGGAAGTTAAGATTGGTAATTACCATTTTTTTATATTTATTACAGGTATTAAACACAAATTATTATGTAAAATATAATAAAACTCTGAAATACTGATGTAAATACATGAAGAAATAAATTATTTTATTTCTGCTCATAGAAATGTGTTTTAAATTCAAAGAATCTGTTTGCACGTTTGACCTCGGCTCGTAACGCATGTCTGTATTGAAAACTATAGTGCATGTTGGTCTTCGGGTCCAGCAAAAATCGCATGTGTTAGACATTTTGTGTAGTTTTGAGTGTGTGAATGGTGCTATGGCGGTGAAGGGTAGTATTGTTTGCATGCTGTGTTAGTGATTGTCCTGACGAAGAGACGGGTACGTCTCGAAACCGGTAGACATAAAAATCTCGGTGAGTGGTTATATACTAATTTTATTAACATTTTTGTAAAAAAAAAGAAATAAGTCAAATAATCCATTTATTTGAAAGCATGATACCAAGTATTGAACAAGTATATGCGTATTTTTTTTTAATAAAGGAAAAACATCGTAATAAATCATTTTTCATGTGAGTATTATCCATGGAAATAATTCATTACACAGTGCGATGTATGTATACTATATCATTTTTTGTATTACTTTTTTTGTAACAAAAACATGAAGGAATACATATTTTTATTACTTGTAAATGTGATACAGGCAAGGTGATCAGTCTTATGGCACAGGTGCTATTCTAGGATGGAGGTTAATCTTAATATAGTGAGAGAATATGTATACAATTTTTGTGACCTTATGAAAGTAAGACAATTGTGATAGTAGTGGTGGATATAAGAAAAAATTGGTAAACACAAAAATTACACACAGAGAATGCATATCCGTTTTCCGCAGACGCTCAGTAAATCGTATCGCTACACATTGATCCGGGAAAATTGATTTCGTTCTTTGAAATTGATTCGATTTGATCAGGAGCTCAGGAGGTGGAACGTATGACCCTTGGCTGGCGTGTAATAAGCTAAAATGCCTCCCTTAGTGCGCCTGCTACCTACATGTGGGCATGTGGACCTACCCACTGCCTGCTGCCAGCCCCCGCCTGCACTAGGTAAACAATAATTGCAACACGCCTGTTTGCCTTCCCATAAAACACCTACAGGCAGAAAAGGAAAAGATTTGGAGTCAAATGAAAGCGGCGGGAAACTTCAGTCCGTTGTTTGTGGAACCGCTGTAGTTAATTTTAAATGTAAAAAGGTTCCGTGTTCAAAACATATAATATATGTAACGGAATAACCATGTTAGATGACCTCATGAAATTTTGACACGATTCGGTGTTCTTTGGATTGACGTAAAATTAAAAATTTTGACCTATAAATTATTTTCAACATTTTGAGTATGTCCAAATCCGGATTACCTCCGCTTAGGAGTTATTTAATACATTTTTTGACATTTCAACATAGACGAAGAAGATTATGATCCGAAAAATGAGTAATCAAATTCGCGCATACTGTGTTACGAAATTTACCAATATTTCTAGAAGTTTCAAGAATTTGAGTACATAGTGTGTTTGTACATAATAGATAGAATTGGTAAATGTTACAATGTGTAAAGTGATCACTTGAACCAGCCTATGACGGTCGTAAGTCCTGTAAATGCCCAGACTTCCATATTCTTCTTCATTTATGCTGAGATGTCAAAAACTGAATGTTTTACTTGTTTATATATTTATTTTTATCATAATCATAACTACAAATTACAATCTGCAATAATGTACCCTCAACGGGATTTCATATTTTACAATACTCAATAATAAAATTAAAAATATGTTAATTTTTTATGACATGCAATCAAATAAGACATGGCCAAATGATGTGATCAATTTCAAATCTTCCCACCTCCATTATCCATTATGATTAAGTCTTTTTAGTATAATAATACTTGTTAATATATAAGTAGAAAAATACAAACAGCATTAGTATAATATTCCAAAGTTTCGTTATAACATATCTTTATGCATAATGGAAACAGGTTGTAAAACTTTATCGAACAATAAAAAAAGTTCTTGTGACCAAAATAGGTATACCATATATTGTATAATATATTTACAAACAGTAAATAAGTGTTTATTGTTTTTTGTGTGTCATTTTTTTCCAGACATTGAAAAAAGCCTTAATCATAACAAAATTATTATCTATCAAACCTTAAAAAAAATGTAAATGGTCGTTTGTTTAGTATATTAAATATCCTAAAGTTATTCATAAGTTGCTTTGAAATTTTTATATTTCTTAACCGCAATAGCAATGAATTGCTAATCGTTACAACAACACATGCAATACTCAACATTGCTCATAGAGACTTCTTGCGTGCTTCTTGACAGCTGCTGTCACTATGCATTTTTTAGATTTGCATGATTGATTCGAAGATTTTAATTATTTTTATTGTTTTATAAGCATTGTAAAATAAAAACACCAGAAATGCGTTATTTCCATTTTCTTCCTTTTCTATTTAATCAAAATAAGCCAAAGCAACGCTAAGCCGGATACAGTTAATATGTAATAAAAATATGAAAAATAAATAAAACGTTTTTGTTTAAATATTCTCTTTCAGAGTCAAGGGATTGTCAGTCGAATAAATATCAGAAGTAGTATTCTCGAAACATACAAGGTACTGAATAAAACTGAAGAATTAAAGAATAAGCTAGACCATGGATCGGCAAAGTGTGGCTCCGGAGCCACATGCGGCTGTTTGACATTTTAAGTGGCACAAATATCCACTGGAAAGCTCTTCTACTCTACGTATTCAGGCGAATAATCTTTTTGAAGCTTGAACCTTATTAAAAGCTAACTGAGAAATCGTCCGGAAACGTTTTAAAAATAACTACATACAATAATAATAAATAAAACCCTTACCGCACCTCAATGGTGCATAGGGCACTGCTTCATATAAACGCAGTGTTATCTCGAACGTTTTACACATGAAGGAAGGGTGATCAGCCCTTCACTTCAGGTACCAGTCCAGTGTAATATTGAATAAATATTAGAGTGAAAAAATCACATATATTTATTAAACCCCCCTGGGAATCGAACCCGGGACCTCCAGAACGGTAGCCGAGCATGCTGACCATTACACTACGGAGGCGGACATACAAACCTGACTTAATCAATCTTTCAAAAGAAATGCAAGGATATTATTCGCATTAAGTAGTGTTCTTATGGAATGTTTTGAGTACCTTACACACAAGGGATTTTTTTATCAATTCATAAAATTATTATTATTATGTGTGAAATCAAGTTTTTGTGTGTACCCGTAATTGTTTTAAATAAAGGTCTAAAATTTCAATAAAGGTGTACTAGAACTGCATACACATTTGACTCTCAATATTATTTAAATCGTTGTTATGTGCATACTTGGCTCTTTGGCTAATAAGTTTGCCGATCACTGAGCTAGTCCTATGTCCAGTATAATAAATTAAATTATTTTGTGTATGTCCCCGGATCATTTATAATACCTCATATTTGCTCTAGATCTCCAGAGATGTGGTCTGTGTGGGAATAGCCAATAATAAAGTATATCTACTCGTAGATTTTGTTTCATCATCGCATTTTATCATGGGGATGGTATTATATTGGTAGTCTAGCGAGATTTTCAGGGATATACTACAATATTCATTACGCTTCAAGTCGAATTCTATTTAAGAAGCGAACATAGACCTAAAGGGCGGAATTCCACTTCTTGCTTCATACATAATTACATTAACTTTCCTCTTTTTGGCATCGCAGCTCCACTTGATGTCCATTTTTTGTCAAAACTCTTTATTCAATTTGACCGAACAACCAGTTGGAAACAGTACTGGTTAAAAGATTTTACTGCCAAATATAAAATAAGGAAAATGCCGCTTAAAATGTGGAAAATACTACTATTAATTGTTTTTTTAGACACAGACACGTATGTATATATATATATATATATATATATATATATATATATATATATATATATATATATATATATATATATATATATAAAAATATATATATATATATTTATATATATATATATATATATATATATATATATATATATATATATATATATATATATATATATATATATATATATATATATATATATATATATATATATATATATATATATATATATATATATATATATATATATATATATATATATATATATATATATATATATATATATATATATATATATATATATATATAAATTAAGATGTTTATTTTTATTAATTTACGGTTGAAATGAAACTTCTTAAGTGATAAATTTAAGAAGAAAATTCATTATTGTAAAAATCTATTCCAATTAAATTCATGTAAAATGGTTTAGTGAAACGATATTTGATTGAATGTATAAACATACCGGGTAACCGGAAACGCGTTGTTCAGTCGGTTAAATGGAAAAGAAAAAAATTGATTTCGCGATGCTATTAAAAATATTTGAAACAAAAATGCAATCTAAAACATTGAAAATGTTTAGAGACTGCAGCTGTCAAGAAGTAATCTGTCCACCATGAGCAATGTTAAGTTACGCATGTGTTGCTGTTACATTCAACAGAAGGCCAATATTTTGTTGGAAAAAGTTGTTTAAAAATATATACTTATGTTACATGTAAATAAAGCATCACAGTGAGCAACTTAACGATATTTAATTTATTAAAAAAACTAATATTTACATATTTATTTAAATAAATATATAAAAATACACGCGTAGTTAAACGCAACGTTGTGTCAAAATTTCAAAGCAATCGATGAATAATTTTAAGAGATTTGAGATTTTGAACAAACGACATTTACATTTGTCTTAATATATTATAGATAATATAATAATATTCTCAATATTATTATTATTTAAGGCATTTACTTTGTGGTTAGTCATATTGACTTTTTTTTTTACAAAAATGTTCATAATATAAGTATATAACCACTCACCAAGATTTTTATGTCTGCCGGTTTCGAGACGTACTCGTCTCTTCGTCAGGACAATCACCACCACAGCATGAAAAAAATAGTACCAATACGTACTACATACGTTACGTTACATTACGTACGTACATACGTAAATGGTGCTATGGTGGTGAATGGTACTATTTTTTGCATGCTGTGGTAGTGATTGTCCTGACGAAGAGACGGGTACGTCTCGAAACCGGTAGACAGAAAATCTCGATGAGTGGTTATACACTAATATTACTAACATTTTAGTAAAAAAAGAAATAAGTAAATATAATAATAATTTTTATACCACTTTTTTTATTAAGAGGTATTAAAATTATTACTCTAACTTAACCCTTCACTGCATAGTGTATCAAATTTGTTATATACCCAAAAGTTAGTGTTAAAACGTTCTGTAAAAATATGAGCAACCATTCTTTGTTGTTACTGATTAGATACATTCATAGCTCACGTATATAGTTCATAATTTAGCCAAAATACGCGCTATGAACGCCAAAATAATAACTTCACTTCTCTCGAAGACGAACTGTCAATGCAGTCATGCAGTCATGCAGTGAAGGGTTAAGCTTGAATTATAAATAGTATTTTGTTTCCCCTGCAAAGAAACAATGTGACACTTCAGAGATACCTACCACTTATACCATACATACCATCAATGCATAGCTACCATACCAACCCAATATAAATCTTGTTACCGGCAATGGTGTAGTGCAGGTTGCATACCACTCAGTTAGCAGGCGCTGGCGCTTCTGCGTGTCGGCTGATATTTCCACAAAGGCACGTAAATTAGTGGTGACAGTTGTCACTTGAAAACAGACGGGATCCCACTTCTTTCGATTAAGTAACGTGATTTAAGGCTTACACGGATAGAATACTTCCGCAGGAATTTGAAACGGAATGTATCAATGTCATGGGTGTTCTGTACCTACCTATGATACTACCCATGGTGACTCATTATTTATTTATCAATCTATCCTTGAAATTCTGTCCGCCTCCGTTAAAAAACGATATTCTGTCCGCCTCCGTAGTGTAATGGTCAGCACGCTCTGCTACCGTTCTGGAGGTCCCGGGTTCGTTTCCAAGGGGGGGTCAAATAAATTTAAGTGATATTTTCACTGTAATATTTATTCAATATTATCCTGGACTGGTACCTGAAGCGGAGGGCTGATCATCTTTCCTTCATGTGTAAACGATCAAGATAACACTGCGTTTATATGAAGTAGTGCCTTATGCATCATTGGGGTGCGGATAAGAGTTTTATTATTATTATCCTTGAAATATGTTTGGCGGTTAATTTTAGAGTCACGAAAAACTAGCCAATCAGTAAACATCATATGTATTTTTAATATTAAATAATTTTTTAATCATATATCCTTTTTTCTATTGATAAGATAAATAAAACATATCACTAAATAGTAATAATCGGATGATCATGGAATTATCAAAACCATTTTTTAGAACGCTTGTATATATTTAGCAATACATTAAAGAACGATTTAAAATTAAAATAATGTGTCTTCACTTTATGATAGTGTAGTGGTTAATTTATTTGGCTACCATGCTGGAGGTCTTGAGTTTGATTCCCAGAGGGATAAAATAAATTACGGTAATTTTCACGTATAAATCTATTTAACGATATTCTGGACGCAATGTTATTTGAGCTCAAGATTGATCACCTCGTTTTCATATAAGAAACGATCAAATAAACATAGCATGAATTAAATGCAGTGCCCTATGCACCATTGGGTGCGGACAAGGTTCGGTAATACTCCATTAAAAAAGTCCTTAACGTCCGCCTTCGTAGTGTAATGATCAGCACGCTCGGCTACCGTACTGGAGGTCCCGAGTTTGATTCTCAGGGGGGGGGATCAAATAAATGTAATAGATTTTTTCATTCTACCCTGGACTGGTACCTGAGGCGGAGGGATGATCATCTTTTTTTAATGTGTTAACGATCAAGATAACACTACGTTTATATGATGCAGTGCCCTATGCACCATCAGGGTGCGAATGAGTGTTTGAAGAGGCGGACTGACAACCGATTGACAACCATACTACTCAAATTTTTGGAACTCATACACAGTACGAGTATATGATAAATCTCATGTCGTAAGTCGCATTTATCGTTGATTTGAGAAAAAAAATTATTAAGCTCATTTATATGAATGTCCGCCTCCGTAGTATAATGGTCAGCACGCTCGGCTACCGTTCTGGCGGTCCCGGGTTCGACTCCCAAGGGGGGTAAAATAAATGTAAGTGATTTTTACACTGTCATATTTATTCAATATTATCCTGGACTGGTACCTGAAGCGGAGGACTGATCACCTTTCCTTCATGTGTAAACGATCAAGATAACACTGCGTTTATATGACGCAGTGCCCTATGCACCATTGGGGTACGGATAAGGGTTTTATATTATATAATATATATATATATATATATATATATATATATATATATATATATATATATATATACAGTATATATATATATATATATATATATATATATATATATATATATATATATATATATATATATATATATATATATATATATATATATATATATATATATATATATATATATATGAATGTATGCAAGATCTTAAACCGATTATTTTCATTCTTCTTCATCTATGCTGGGATGTCAAAATGTAATGTAGGGTAGACTGGGTACGGTTGAAACAAAGGACGGTTGAAACAGAGCAAATATCTTGCAAACCGTATGCGGTAGGGTGAAGGGTCCAAGGGACGAACAAAGCGGACAACAAGTTCAAACACGAATATCAGTGTTGCATCGCTCGCCGCACTGTGCAGTTGCTTGTAGGAGGTCTTATTGTATTTTGATAACCAAAAGTAAGTATTTTTGTTCTGAGAATTTTCCTTTTATTACGGTTTCTATTGAAACGATATTATTGAGTATGATTTCGTGTTTGAAATGTAGCTTGTAGAACACGATATAGTGATTAGTTTTAATGTGCCATTATTGTTAACATTACTATTTTCTGTTTTCCACCTAAAGGAGGGGTTGGGGACGGTTGAAACATTTTTTGTGGGTACGGTTGAAACAACATATTTTTTCAGTTTTCCTGTTTTCTAGATGCCGAGAGTACGCGCAAGAAAGACTTCGAGAGGGGAGGTCGACTTGTCGAGGTATACATACGCTTATGAGGAGGTTAAAGCAGGAGATTCACTGCGAAAAGCGGTGGAGAAGCATGGATTTAACCACTGTTCGCTCATTATATATATACGAAAGCGAGATGCATCTGGTGAAGAAGAAAATGGGATATGCACCCCACAACGAAGTTTTTAATAAAGAGCAGGAGCAGGAGCTTGCAAAATACTTGCTACTAAAAAAACAGAGAAAGAAGAGATAAGAAAAGAACATGAAATAAGGTTGAAATGGATGAAAACTAAGTAGGTAAGTCAAGAAAAGATTGGATGGAGGAAAAAGTAGAAGGATCGTTAAAGGAAAAATAATCATAATACGCAACAGGAATCATCATCAGAAGAGGACGAGTGCTATTGTCTTGTTTGTCTGTCACTGTATTCAGAGAGCAAATCCGGTGAAAAGTGGATACAGTGCACCACTTATAAACTGTGGACTCAAGAAGACTGCACAAAAGGTGGTCTTAGCTATGTTTGCCACAATTGCGACTCGGAATGATCCCAAAGCTAGATTTTCGCTTGATTTATGACTAATCAAAATGAAAGAAGTGTTTCCTTTTAGTTTATTCACAGATTATTTTCGTTTGATTTGTTTTTTTTTAAATGCCATTGTTTTTAGTTGTTTTTGTTCATAACATATCTGTAGACTGATTAATATTGTCATGCGGTGCCATAATTATTTATAAAACAAACATAAATAATGAATAAAACGTCTTACAATATTAAATATTGATTTATTTGCGTGTGTTTCAACTGACCCCAATCACTGTTTCAACTGCCCCTGGTATGGGGACGGTTGAAACAAATCGGATATATTTTTTAAATTTGATCTGCCACTAAAAATAACACACCGGGTACTGAAATAATACTTCCCATTAGTAGACAGAACCACACTCTTGTATTTAATGCATCTTCATCATCGCTTTACTTGTTAAGAATAATTCTATGGACAATATAAGCAAAATTGTTTCAACCGTACCCAGTCTACCCTATATAAGTTAGTTTTTCGTTTGCCACAAGTCATGCAAAAATCGATGCTTTCGGCGATAACATGACTTATTTCGTATATACCCACCTTTATTATGCATTTTTTTCTTCAAATAGTTCCGTTACTCAAAGAGACATTATTCATTCCTTTTTGTTTTCGGTTAGCCTCGGATATTGTGAGACTGAAGTGCTTGCCCGCGAATAGAGACGCCGTAAACTTATGCCTCGGATACTGTTTCAACGAGTTACAACTAAAAGTAATATATCACTTTACGCACCTATATTCCAGACGGTAGGTGCTTTAAGGTGATCACGTGACTGGAAACTCTTGCTATTTTATCACGAAACCAACATCGCCGATTCGAACTCTGCATACCAAAACGTGCCTCTTTCTTGGGAAAATATTTTTTATTTAGTTTTTGAATATTCTTGTAGACGGTTGTTTGTCGATATATTTTATACGTAACGTAATAATGTTATGAATTAATTATGAATCATAACTTTTTTCCATCAAACACAAAACGTTGTTTTAGATGTTTGAATGGTAATATATGGAAATAATGCAAGGCTGAGATAAGCACTATCGATAAAATTCAGAAAAAGTTTTGAGATAGTTTGGGCATGTTCTTTTTTTTGGTTTTACAATAAATTGTAATTACAATTTCAAAAACATTACATTACAACATTTTGAGTGTGTCCAAATACTTATTCACAAGTATTTGGACACACTCAAAATGTTGTAAATAAATTATCTGGTCAAATTATAAGCTAAAATAATAAAAATGAAAATGGTGTTTTCTGGCGTTTCTCATGTATGTGATTATAATCCAGGATTCTGACCTCACATACTAATATAAGAGTTTCTGCTTAGTAAAAAGCTTCTTTACATCTCACCAATAGATGTCTCTAGTGAAGTTCTAGTGATTCAAGAACAAGGTTTCTGAATTGGTTCATATATGTAGAACTTCCAAGAATTTGAGTAGTGTGGTTGTCAATAATGGGTAGAATTGGAGAATGTTACACGTGTGTAAAGTGATCACTTAAACCAGCCTATGACGGTCGTCAGCCCCGTAAATGCCCAGACTTCCATATTCTTCTTCATCTTTGATGAGATGTCAAAAAATAACATTACATTATATGATATTAATACAAAATAAAAATCGCACAAAGGCATGGTCTGTGTGTGGGTAAACATATTATTTAAAGTCATAATAAAGAGTACTGGAAAGAATTCGATAGATATCAAAAATATAAATGAATTGAAAGTGCTAATCTAAACTACAAATATTTGATTTTAACAGAAAAATATAAAAAATTAAATCAGTATGTACTTTGTGAATCGAATGAGTGAAGTAAATTAATTTATGAGGTGAATGTAGTTCGTAATAGAAGCAGAGAAAGGCCGAGGAGAATTCGGCATCATCAAATATTTCAAATACTTGAAAGTGGTCACGTCAGGAGTTAGAATAATTACATATATGAGAAGATGTATGAATGTGGAAGAAGCGAATATTGTGAACTAAGACAGATTGGTTTGGCATTCTATTATCTGTGCCTACCCCTAGGGGGAGCGGGGTGATGGTTTTGAAGTAAGTTAGTAAGTTAATCTTAAAGAAGTTCCTGATTGGCCCACACTAGATTATCCCACCTGTTCCCAACACAGATTTAAATAAAACATCGTTATTTAGATAGTAGAAACAAAACTCCACATAATGATCTATAAACTTTGTGCGTAATAAGCAAAGTAAATAATAAATGCCATTACCATTTATAAAAAAAAATTATTATGATGTATCATTGTAATGAAATTGTCCTGTATGGTCATGTTTCATGGCTACCTGTACGAGGTGTTCGGCGGTTCAGCAAAGCCGGCCACGTTTTCGTTCTGGAAAGTGGTTACCACTTCATTTAAGCGCCGAACTGGATCTATTCGAAAATCAGTTCAGAAATATCAAACGTATAATTTGAGCCCTTACTAACTAACTAACTAACTAACGAACCACCACCCCCGCTCTGTAGCACGAGGATGGAATGCCACACCACTCTGTCTTTACAAACATTCTTCGCCTCTTCCAAGTTTATGCATATCTTCATACATACCCGTCGATTATTACGACTCCTATCATCTTGTTTCACTTCCATACATTAGAGTTGGAACCAGGACTCCGTTATGTACTGCCAGTTTAGCTTGCGCTGGTTTTTATTTGTTGTAACTGATTTCAGTGCACCATTCACTCTGTTCCCAGCATTCACTCTCCTTTCTATGTCTTTATCAATCTTTGCATCCCTAGGAAAACATTGATCCCGGTCCGGAATAAAAAATTAGTACAGTGTGTAATTTTTCAAGAAAAATCTTATTTTATATAGCTTTTGATTAAAAAATAAATATTTTATTTATTGTTTCGGCATTAACTTTGTGGTAAGACATGTTACAAATAAATAAATAAATTAAAAGTCACCCTGTGTCAAGTATAATGTATATGGCATTAATGAAGATGATTGCAATAAAATAATTGATTTACACCAATCTTCCTAAGACTCTTGGTTAGCTGAAGGACAATATTCTTGATGCTAATGCCGACTTAGGCGCAGATATGCTGGAAAAACTAGTCAGAAATGTAAAAATTTGCCTCACTTAGCGCATTGACGAGTACAGTGGCAGCCTTCGAGATGTTGTTTTTAAAACTCAATAAAATAGAATTTAAAATGTGCCTCTGTATATAGAAAAAAGAATTAAATCCTTACTGATAATACTTTTTGTGTTATGATTTTTTAAAATAAGGAAGTGACCATCCTGTATGTGGTGATTTTCTTGGACTTATTATGTAAATGGCTGAATATTGACTCTAATATCTAGCTATAGCTTACGTATCACCACATATCATGTTTACCACTTGGCTCCAACTTTATCAGTTTTATAGCCTTCTTGTGAGTAGGTTTGCTCTTTATGTTTAAAGTAACCATAATTTAAAGTAATTTTTTAGTAAAAAATCTTCCCGTTTAAAGAGTTTAGAAAAGCGTTATGTTGATTTTTAAGTTAGGTGATAGTTTTCGTACTGGATAGAGAATCCTTTAATTTTATACCAATCATTACAATCTTTACTTAAAGGAGAGCTTTGAGAATTGGCCCACGTGTAACTTGGCACCACTCCTACCCCAGGATTACTAGACATTATTCTTTTCTTCGTCAGTACGCTGGACGTATCGTTGCGAGCGTAGCTCTCTTATTTTAATGGATTGGAGAGGAGAACATTGGAATGTTGGTACAGATTGTGAAACTCGTCAATCCCGATTTGCCCTGCGGGAGAATAAAATTACAAGTGCCTTTGTAAATATCCGCTCTAATACTCTCGGGAACAGGCAAATACATTTGTATAATGATCGGGAGAGTGTGTAAAATACAGAAGAAGGCATGGACTGATTAAATACTTCCAAATATACTTAAATAATACACCAAATACAGGTCAGGATATGGAAGAAGAGACTCATGTTAACCAATACCCGGCATTTTGCCTTCCCAACGTCTCTGTCTACCAAAATAACGTAATGGCTATTTACGGATACAGACGAACTATTCAACGACTTTCAACTTATGACAGTCAAACAACTATTCGCTAAAAGCATCCTTACATTTGCATTTGAGAATAACTCTCACATAATTCAAGAAAGTACCTCACAGCAATGCCCAAAAATCACAATCAACACGTTTTATGGTAATGTACATAGAACGATAAGATTTTGAAACAATTTTGTGTTATCACCTGTTGATGAGAGCAACTTCTTACAGCCGTCTTTTCCATTTGTTTAATTTTTATATTTAAATCATTATGTTATTCCACAAAGTTAATACCTAATCAATAAATAATGCATTGGTAAGTTATATCAATGGTATGCTGTTGTTTCATTTTCTGTTGGTTTTAAAAAAATATGTCAGTTGAGTAGGTTTTTTTTTATTTGGCAGAGATCATAGAGATGGTGCGAAGAACTCGCTCGGTGCCAATTGAAGGATAAATGTACAGCTTCTGAAATTTTAGTAGAGTGTTTATAAATCATGGATAGAATAGTGAATGTCACACAAAAATAAAGTAATCACTTTAACCAGCTTACGACAGGTTATTTAACTAGATTTCCATATTCTCTTTTACCTGTGATGAAATATGAAATATGAATATTGGTATTATTTATTCCTCGGGAAAATACGTTTTCGGTGTTTGGCAACACTCGTCATTATGTATTTTTTTATCTCTCTGTTTTTCCTTTGTTTTCTGATTGCTTGTATAATTGATTGAGCTGAATTTGATACATTCTTGTCATGATAAATGGGGGATAAAAAACCGATACATAAAATTAATATATTAAATGAAGTAAAATGTTTGTCATATCGATTGCTCGTGTAGTATAAATTTTGTTTGTTTTTAAAACACATTTGTACATATTTGAATTTTGCATGATTTCATTTTTCTCTTGTCCTATTCAATAATAAAAAAAGTCTTTATCTTGATTGATTTCCAATAATACGTATTTATAACGTCTTTCTTCCTTAAGGGACCAGTTCACCCCTACTCACCTTACTTACACAAACTTGTACGAATACGTGTATGGAGCCCTGAGTGTTATCCATTATTTTTATTCATATCTCATATTCCTTTCTAATATTTTTATCCGTTCACTTTTCCATATAGAAGTGATGTTCTTCACCCAGAACTCGGCATTCCTCATTTTTATCACGTCAAATATATTTCAAAAATTTATCACGTCAAAAATCTTTATCCCACAAACTGAAGTGCAGAATTGATCTCTTTCTTTGTGAAATCGACGATTAAGTTAACACCGCATTCATCCTTATGCACATCCTATCAGCATCTAATGAGATGCTGATAGGATGAGGTTAATAAGATTTTTTTTCATAGCTCTCGGCACCCAATGGTGCATAGGGCACTGACTCAAATTGATGCAATCTTATGTTGATCGTTTGTTATATTAAGGCAAGGCGATTAATTGATCTAAAAATATTTATACTTATATTAACCCCTCAGGGATCGAACACGGGACTTCCAGTATGGTAGCCAAATGTTATAACTACTAGACAATGAAACTAGAAAAAACATGTATTTAATAATAATTACTTAAGAAATTGCAAGAATTTAAATGAAACAGAAAACAGACTGCGGAAACAAGCGTAGTAATTCCCGTTATGATTATTGTACGGTTCCGTTATTATTCAAAGTATTTATATTAAAAAATATTCTGCATGAAAATTATTAAACATCTCTCTTGAAATTACAGCTGAAAAACGAATAATTCGTGATTCTCGAGACTGAATAAAATAAGATAAGTTATTCAACATGTTTGTCTTTGGGGTGTAAGGCGGGTGACGGGTGCTGGGCGGGTGGTGGGTGTGGGGGAGGGTGGCGGGCGTGGGGGCGGGTGTGGGGGCGGGTAGCGGGTGTGGGGGCGGGTGGAGGGCGAGGGGAGGGCGTGGGGGTGGGCGGGCGCGCCCGGGCGGTAACTTACAGCGCCGGGTGGGACAAATTAACGCCTATCCAAATGCGATCATTATCTGGAGAAAAATATACGACGACGGCTCCTGCGAAGATCGTATGACCAGATAGAACATGGCTCGCCGATGAGCCGACTCTGATTGTGTATTGAATCATTAGGAATAATGTCGGAGGGTGAACTTCTGTGACCCTAGGTGATTAAATATTTGAATACGTCTCCCAAGCATCGCGCTGTATACCGTACGTACACAAAAAACATCAGGGAAATATTCTATCAATTTTTTAGTTTATTTATTGATTTGGCGTTAATTTGACAAAAAAACACCTATTTTTACATTTAGTCCTTATCCACTGATGCATAGAGCACCTATTTTTTTGTATGAAATATTGACAAATTTATGTTTTGCTTGTTTTTTTTGCTTACAAAGATATTAGTACTCCATTTTAATTTATGTATTAATTTTTAACATTTTTTTCATGTATTTTTGCTAGTAAAATACAACTTCGTAGACTCAAAAAATCTGTGTTTGATTTAAAATTAATAAATAAATTTTTTAGTTTTGGTAAATAATATAATTTTTTTCATTAATTGATTCGGTAGTTACTTTGTGGTAAAATATTTGCATTTTTACTTTATGTTTCACTTGGTAAATATTTCTTCAGATTTCAACGTCTCAAGGACACGATTGTAAAATTTAGACCTAGCTTCACATACGGTGTTTTCATTTTTAATTGAAGTTTTACTTGGTAAATAACACTATTTCTTAAAATTTTAATGTACCAAGGAGACTACTCTAAAATTTAGACTTAGCCTTAAATACGGTATTTAAAAATGATGCTGAATGCATCGGAGCAAATTTAATGAAATTTTAATATTTACCAACTAAAACATAAATGATTTTTTTTTATTTATTTAATGCGAAACCGATATTTCTGAAAACAGGAATATCTTAAAGATATTTGATTCTATAATTAGAAACAAAGGATATAATACAAGAAGGGACTATGGTAATTTGAGCATTATTAAGACTTTCGATCTGTCATTGGGTGTTTAAGTAATCACTTTATACTGCTACTTTTATTTGCTCCTATCCACTCCAAACTAGTGCAAAGAAGACAGGATCGAATCGAGTTGAGTCGTTCCTGTTGAGTTGTAATCTATTTCTATACTTTAAATATAACTTTTCTTTTTCTTACCCTTATCCGCACCCAACGGTGCATAGGGCACTGCGTCAGATTAACGTAGTGGTTGTCTTGATCATCACTTCTGCGCTTGTAATTATATTACTAACAAATATAAAAAATACATCTAAATATTCAAAAAAATGTTTTTTCAGTATGGTTTTATATCTTTTTCTTATTAAGTAGGTACTTACCAACTACTACGGACAACTTTCTCACTCAGCGTGGAACACTATGTATATTACTTTTCATGAGTTTTGATTTGTGTCCCGGTCAGTAACAAGACTATTATGGCAACCCTACGCTTTAGATTCATGGATATAGGAGTGGAATAGGCTTATTGGGACGAAAGTGAGGGAGCGAGTAAGGTACAATACTAACATGTACAAAAATAAATGGAGTTGGAATGATAGGCATAGGGGATGAAAGGGATTGAAGCAGTTGCGGTTACGGCACTCGGGGTTGCATACCCGTAAGCATGAGTAAATTGTATCCAGATCACACGTACGAACCTTTGATCTATTCATATCCTCCATTCTGACCACGTTTCAATATTTTGAGCATCAAACGCCATCTGATAATATTTATTTTTCGTGTATAAAACTTATTTTTTGTGTATGTCACATTTATCTCGATTTTTTTTGGATACCAGAAAATCATTAAAAAATTTTTTTTCTAAAAAAAAAATATGTTTATATGGGTAGTGTAACATTTATCGTATTTATTTGTAAGGCGAAGTCAAAAATGTAGAATATCTGTTCTGGATCCATTTAAGAGCAGTAGAATAAGTTGTATATATTTTTGGTCACTCTTTGTATGTTTTTTTATATTATCAGAGTACTCAATAAACAATTAAAACAATGACACTGTTGGCTGGAAGAAAAAAAGGCAATTTGTAATTGTGAACGAGACAAACATTCATTTATTTATTTTATATTGGCAAAAGAGATTTACAAATTAAAATCATGAAGCGCAGTCATTTTAATATTAAAAATACTAATTACATACGGAGTTACGTTTTGATTATATGTACAATTTACTGAAAAAACTAAAGGTGATTCATGATTAAAAGCCTCAATAACACTCGAATTTTATACTTTATGTACAAAATTGCAGGTAATTAAGAAAATGCTTTAATTTTTGTTTGTGTTGACTGTTTCGCTTCATATGTTCTGGTGTGCAGTTCTAATCCCTATGTGCACCCAATAGTGTATAGAAAATGCATCGTATTGACATGTTACTTGCATGAAAGTGAGGTGATGAATACTGCGCTTCTGGTACTAGAACATAATATTAATAAATGAGTATTAGAGAAAAAAAATCTGTGATATTTATTATGACCTCCCCTAGGAATCGAACCCGAGGCCTACAGCACGGTAGATAAACGCTTTTACCATAATACTACGGAAATAGACAATTGGTGAGAACAGTGGGGAATAAAGAAAGACTAATTAATTAAGGGTGTACTCTCAAATATAAAAAGTCAGTACGCGAGAACCAAACGTGTTGTCATTTTTTTAGAATATTCATTAGAATTTGGCGTATATTAATATTTTTTTACTCTTTGCCTTTAATCACTCATTTCTTTTCAAAACTATATATTTATTTCGAAGAAAATCTCATTTTTTAAATACAAAAACGGTGTTCTAAGCAAAAAATGCAATCACGTTAAATGTTACCTGGATTTAAAAAAAAATAAGTTGCAGGGTTTTTATTATTCCGCCTTAACATATAATTTAGTATTGCATCACAAATTTCAGGTTAAAGAAAAGATACAAATTAATATCTTTGATGCGGACCTGATTTTGAGTGACAGCTAGTTGAGAAAGAAAAAAAATAGTAAGAACATCTGCGACATACGAAAAAATATATTATCATACTCGAAAATTGTATCTAGATTTGATATTATATACCATTTCCTTTGTAAACAAGAAAATCGTTAGTCTCTTTTAATATTTAGTTTTCAACCCTAGAATGGTAACAGGGAAGCGATGTTTGCTGTGGGGAATAACTTGATGAAAAAATAAATAAAAAGCGATTTGTAATTTTTTGAGGCGATTAGTGACGTTTCGTAGTAATCGGTGGGGCGACGTGAATCGTTAGGTCACCGTTGGCTCGTGTTTGCGCTGGATGTTTGCCTTTAGCCAATCTAAATTATTGATTAGTTCGAGCGCACGCCGCGAGGTGTCGGCCTTGTTGAATCTTGATAAGGCCAACAGAAGCGAGCCCACATTACATGACCGGCATGGCCGCCCATTACGAGTCAACTACCCAGATGACATTAAACGCTCCGGAACGGCTGCGGAGACATCCTTTTCCGAAACGTCTTTTGTTCCCGATAGCTCGATCCTTCGGTCATACCGAACGTGCCTCAGTTCATCAATCTAAAAATACACAAATTCCAGATTTACATTCTAAATCACGGGATTGTATTTACTAACCCCCGTATAAAATACACCCGTATTTTTTTCACCGAAACTTAATGAATCGAGAGTTTTCTCTCCCTTTATTTTCCTTCTTTGTAAATAAATTGTTTTAGATGAAACATGTTTATTTCAATTATTATTCAAGACGCAGGATCCATTTTTCACAGGTTCTCATTTGCATGTTTATAACGTTCAGATGATATCTATTTGAATTTTTCTCTGATGCTTTATAAAGAAATCTACTAGCCGAGTCTTTCCTTTTTCATTTATTTATTTCCCGGTGTATTTCTGCGGCGGAAAGTTTAACCGAGTTAAGTCTCAAATCGCAAATTTGAGTTGCTCGGTAAAATTTACCGAACGCAAAATAGAAATGGTAAAATGTCTTTACTAAATATGTACTTAAACAAATTGTGCGCTTATTGCTTAAGGATAAACATTTTCATGTGTAAACAAGTTTTATGCGCTTTTCCTGCTTTTTAAATACATGTTTCAGAATGGGCGGGAGATTTTCATGGCAGTTGAACGTATGTCCGTATAATGCACGGATGATTTATTTAGTTGGTGCCGGATAAGTTTTCTATTCCATGCCAAAGTTTAAAGCCATATTTCAATCGTCATCTACAGGACTAAAAGTGACACGACCCGATCCGTTTTCTAAAAATATCCTTAAGGGAAACGTAATTTACCACACCTAGCTTCTTTTTAAAAATATCTTTACTTAATTTACATACTTTTTCTTATGAGAATTTACGTCTGTATTATCATAAACTATTGTTTACATAATGAAAATTTTCAATAATTGATAAATCTCAACAAATATGACAAATAATATATCTTGGTATTTACAGGGGTTGCGATCTGTCATAAGCCAGTTACGTGATCATTTTAAACAATTATAAGTGGAGTCGAAGCCAGATATATGAACATAGATTTGGACGCACTTAAAATATTGTGAATTTAAGACCAAGACGTAGACGTGAACTCAAGACGTAAGTTTAATAATCAGAAGAACAAGTACTTAAAAATAACGGGAAGAATGTTATGCTAGATATATTTCATAAATTTGTCTGCTATTTAAAAACAAACTTAATAAACTCAACCATAAACGTGCCAAGATAAAAAATGTAAAAGATGGTGTCAATTGAAACTTAAATATGGTTACCGAAAATTAAGTAGTGTGGTTTTATTTACATGTTAATTAATACCCAGATTTCCATATTCTTCTTCATCTATGTTGAGATGTCAAAATGTAAACAAATAGTGGAATATGTACACTATTTTACCTAATTATTTTTAAACACGCTTAACGTCTAATGTATTATATGTATTTTTTGCTACCTTAACCTAATTATTTATTGAAGCATTTTTTAAAAAATAATTTCTATTTACACACCTCGTTTAAAGCAAATATTTTTATACATTTAATAATATTTTTAAACCTTTGGGTGGAATAAAACAGTGGTTGCAAAAAAGATTAAGTTAACTGTTATAAGCAGCGTCCAAGTTACGGTTGCCGAGCAACCCGAAATAATCCGACTTAACGCCGATAGCCAACTGGTCGGCAAAGTGCCTAATTAGCCAAGTCGGCTAATATTGACTAGCCAATGCATCTAAAGTTATAATTTTATAAAATTCATACTTTATTTTTTATTTTTTTTTGCTGTTGAAAAAACGAAATTTTCATATTGAAAACCAACATGACATTCACTGTAATGATGTGATATTGCAAATTAAATGTCGAACTACTACTACTACTACTACCATCACGCCGTTTCCCCGCAGGGGTAGGCAGAGAGGATGGAACGCCACACTCTTCTGTCCTGACATACACTCCACGCCTCCTTCACATCCATATATCTAGTCATACATACCTTCCGATTACGCAGACTTTTGACACCGCCAGATTTTAGGTTCTGATTGATCTGATCGTGCCAAGTCTTGATTGTCAAACTATGAACACTAAATAAATTGGATTTTTAATGAAGTTTACACGGTAAATACTACAATTGTTGTTTATATTAAAATGTGGTATTTACCAAGCAAAACTTAAATTATGATCAATTAATGAAATTATGGAAACATTTTCTTAGCTTTAAGAATCTCTTTAAATGTATATGAGGATCAACAGTTTACATACTCGTACAGATACATATATGGTACATTTATATGTCAGACTTCATTCCAGACTTTGGTGTTTTAAAAGATTTTTTAACTAAGCTTATAAATTACAAAAAGTTGTAAAAATAGATTTTTGATATAATTTTGTCTATGAAATATAAAAAAAATATACAGTGCTCATAAATGTAATTAAAGTAACAAAATAAGTCATATAGTATGTGATTTCAATACGAATACCAAAAATGTAGCGGATAATGTATTTGGATGTAAAAAATATCCCAATATCGGTTTCATATTATTTTTTACACTAAAATAACACCTTTTTATGTTATTTATAAATGAAAGTTTTATTTTGAAAAGTAAAAGTATTAAAAATACTATTTTTAATCGTTATTTTAGAATATTTTCGGTTGTATGTTGATTTGAAATTAAGTTACACACATACAAACATAACATGTTATGTACGTATGCATTTATTTTAACAAACCAACTAACCAACCACCACGTTGCTTCTCCGCAAGGGCAGGCAGAGACAATAGAATACTACACCAATCTGTCTTTGCAAACAATTCATGCTAGCCTTTTACATATTCATGCTCCCCTCATACATATCCGCCGATTATTCAGACTCCTGACCAGACCACTTTGAATTTGAAATACTTGATCATGTTATGTTTTTTTCGGTTTTCTTCTGCTCTTATTTCCAGCTACATTTGTCTTATTAATTTGTTTTTTTTTTACTCATTCGTTCTACATGCCCAAACCATCTCGACGCATATTTGTTTATTTTATCGATAAAGCTTATCCGAGACTTGCATTATTAAATCTGGTGGTGTCAATAGTCTGCGGCATGTATGACTAGATGTATGGATGTGAAAGAAGTGAGGAGTATATCGCTCACTCCTTTCAACAACGTCATAAATAAAAAAACTTGATTTTTCAGGAGATCGTTTTAAAGTTTAAGAATCTTCTTAAAATTTAAAAATATAATGAAATGTATTAAAAATAAATATCAAGCCACTTATTGAACTTTTTACTGTGCAACAGATCTTTTTAGGTTAGGTTACAGTATATTTTCTGGGCATTCCGAAAACATTCACAACTGAAAAATGTCGATTTTTCATATATGACGGTTGTTGAAAGGAGTGAGTGGTTGTAGAAAATAGAACGGCGTGGTGATAGTAGTAGTAGTGGCATTCTTTCCTTATTTGACTCTTGACCTGACCACTTTCAAGTATTTCACATGCAAAGTTTTCCTTGGTCTACCTCTAGTTCTATTTTCAACCATATCCCCATCAATATTTATTTACCTGTTCTGATTTCACTCATCAATTCACATTTATTTATTTTCTTGAATATGTCGTGAATTTTATAAAATTTAACAAATTTGTTTTAGCCACTTTTTATTATAAGTACACTTTAACCTACCGATTTTTTCATCATTAGGGTTTATTAAATTTTAAAACATTTAAATACTCATAATTAATTACATTCCCTTGCCAAATTTTCTACACACTCCGTAAAAATTCTAAATAATAAAAAGAATCTAATACTTTTTTTTGTCATGAATTATTAATATTTTTTTTAAATATAAATATAGTTAGTAACATTTTAATAATCTAAGTACATGCAATCTTTTAACGACATTGAAAATAATAATATTTGAATTCTCCACAAAAGTAATAAATAAACGAATATTCATTAAAAAATAATTTGCATTCTCATTTCCATTTTAATAAAATCCTTCTTTTCTGCAGCTTTACGGTGCTGAGGTTCCAGAATCGTCCGCCCAAGGTTTTTCATTAAGTGTTATTATTACCACTTGTCATATTCTAGTATTTGCATTGCGACCTTTTACTGAAAATATAATTTAACGACACACTTTTAGAAGTCTTGAGGCAACTAAGTGGAAATATTCAACAAATAACAACTTACGACAGTCAAACAACTATATGTTAAAACCACTCTTACGTATGCATTACAATAGAATTACTCTCACATAACACAAGAAAACACCTCCCAGCAAAGTACACGAGTCCACAATCACTTTATGGTAATATTTCATAAATACACACACATACACATATACACAAACTTATATGTACAATATATACATATTATATATATATATATATATATATATATATATATATATATATATATATATATATATATATATATATATATATATACATATATATATAAATATATATATATATATATATATATATATATATATATATATATATATATATATATATATATATATATATATATATATATATATATATATATATATATATATATATATATATATATATATATATGTATATATATATATATATATAAATATAAATATATGTATATATATATATATGTGTATATAATAATTTTTTTTTCTTGAATGTTTTTCGCAGATACTTATGGCACATTTTATAAAATTCAATTTAATTATGTCAGTCCATTTTACACTATAGGATTACTGGGGCAGTGTGAGTAATGCATTATGAAATAGTGTTACTGTTGCTCAAAAATCAATAATTCTTAAATTTCTGAGATACCCACAGAGGAAATATTTAACAAATTACAAGTTATGACAGTCAAAAAACTATATGCTAAAACAGTCCTTACAAATGCATTTAAGATTTACTCTCACATAACTCAAGGAAGATCCTCCAAGCAAATTACACAAATCACATTTAACGCACTTTATGATAGCATAGAAACAAAGTAACACATCAAACAAAACCTAACTCATACGGTTTGAAGTCAAAAGGGCTTTGGTTATAATAAAATAAATTTTAACGACCTACTTTTTGGATAAAATAATCCATTAAGTTATTAAAAATGGAAACTAAATATAAAAGAGCTATTCATAAATGGATAGTGGAAGTGGGTAGATCTGAAATAGATCGCTTCATCAGCCATGTCGTATTTAATATGATTTCATAACTATTTTTCTCGTTTAATTTTTTAAATGAATATTGTAAAATGTTTATTTTTAAAATTATATGAAAAATAGGAAAACTATATGGGAAAACTTAGTGAGTGTACATTATTTTAACAGTTTCTTCGTCTAATTATTATTATTATTTTTAACATCTCATACAGGAGGAAGAAAAATTTAAAAGTCTGGGAATTTGCGTCAAAAATAATATGAAAATAACTAATGTAATTGGATATAATCCAGATTTTGTGAACAAGTATTTGGACACACTCAAAACGTTGCAAACTTTCTTTTTCATTCGACGTTCACTTTGTGTAGTACCACTTTAATATAACCATACCACAAGGTTAACAATGCTTTTAATATACAAAACACATTATTTTATTTTGTAATTATGTGTATGATGATATGAAATACATAAATAAATTAAGAAACGAGAAAATAACTATTAATTCATTTTAATGGTAGGTAAACAAGTTTCTTATGAGAACTTTATACTAACAGGAATTTACTGGAGTAAAAATCATAAACAATAGAATAATGTGCGTAACTTTGGGAAGAATAACATTTAGGACGTGGCTTTATAGAATGAAAGCTTCTCTCGGCCAATTACCGAGAGAAGGAAGGAAGGACGTTTCCTCTCCTTTTTAAATCCCTCCTTCAATACGTTACAAAGAAGAAGTCATTTAAAGCGCTTACTTTTAAATTTTTCGCGAGTGAAAGAAAATCCGAAATATAAGCGCGGAAATTGTTTAGATTCGGATGAAAAATATTATTCATTAGATACTAATTGCGTATCGCTGCTACAAAGCTGGTTATTGAAATGATCACGGTCTCCTCGGCTTCAGATTAAATAACCTTTTGTTCCGCGAATCTGATATTGTTTTTGCGTTTCAATCAGAAAAGATTTCATTAGGTGAATAGCCCCCGAAATATTCCGTTCGTTGAAATTTATTTTCGATATTAATGAGAGCCTATTAACCCGGCATACCGGCCGCCATACCTTGGCGGCTGAGAATATTTTACATTCGCATATTATCCACGGTTTAAGCCACACGTCCGTGGGTAGTTTGTATTATAAAATTACTTTCGTGTGATATACACAAATCAATAAAGATACTCCTCTAGAAAAGCATTTCAATAATAAACAATAAAATGTTTCATTTTATTTTTTGACATCTCATCAAAGATGAAGAAGAATATGGAAGTCTGGGCATTTATGGGACTGACGACCGTCATAGGCTGGTTTAAGTGATCACTTTACACACGTGTAATATTTACTAATTCTACCCATTATTGACAATCACACTACTTAAATTCTTGGAAGTTCTATATATGAACCAATTTTAAAACATTGTTCTTGAATCACTAGAACTTCACCAGAGACATCTATTGGTGAGATGAAAATGACGGTAGTCAGCCCTGTAAATGCCCAGACTTCCATATTCTTCTTCATATTGGATGAGATATCCAAAAATAATAAAATAAAATATTTATTTATAGTAAGAAGATTTTTTTAAAACTTACTATGTTAATTATTAAGAAAAGGTAAAGGCAATCTTATATATACATATATATATATATATATATATATATATATATATATATATATATATATATATATATATATATATATATATATATATATATATATATATATATATATATATATATATATATATATATATATATATATATATATATATATATATATATATATATATATATATATATATATATATATATATATATATATATATATATATATATATATATATATATATATATATATATATATATATATATATATATATATATATATATATATATATATATATATATATATATATATATATATATATATATATATATATATATATATATATATATATATATATATATATATATTTATATATATACACATATGTATATTTATTTAAAAAACTGATATTCGGATGGGTTAATGTAAGGTATGGCAATGCCGGCGGTAAAGTAGACCGGTCGACCTGTAGCATAGAATAAAAGTACAGCCCTCGCCTATGCGCGGGTGTCAAACAGGGGACAAAGCCTTTGTAAATAATGTGTTTAGTATGTAAATGAGGTATCCGCTTTATTCTTGGGGACGATGTTTGTTGGTCCACGTCAACTAACTTTAATTGTAGCCCTTATTCTATTAGCTTCAGGCCTCACCTGATCATTGCGAGACTTAGCGGAGCGCCCTCTGCGCTTGCCGCCCGCCGTCCCCGCCGCCGGGGGTAAATCCTCGTTACTTTATAAGGGTGAAGTATCATATCATAACATGTACGTATTATGTTCCATTCAAATATTTCAACTACATTTTCCTGATGTTAAATTATAATCACAGACAGAAATTTAGGATGCCCCTTTTATCAATTTTATTATTATTATTCGTAAAGCTTTATTAAGCCTAGTTGTAGCCTGAGGGATAAAAAAAAATAAAATTCCAAGAAAAAAACAAAGTAGAGGACATAATGGATTGCGTGGTAAAATTTAAATGACAGTAGGCAGGACATATTGAAAGACAGGACCCCACAAGATAGACCCCAAGATTTCTACGATTGAGACTTTGGGAGAACAAAAGAGGTGTCGGAAGACCCAAAAAGAGATGGTCCGACGACATAGTCGCTGTGGGGGGTAAAAACTGGCTGCAAGCAGCAACCAACTGGAAGAAATGGAAAAAAGGGGAAGAGGCCTATATCCAGCAGTGGAGGTCAGATAGCTCATAAAGAAGAAGAAGAAGAAGTAATAATTTATTCTCATAGTTATTGGTATCCGAAAAGTATACTCTTCTTGACTTTCATTTAAATATTTCTAAAAATATACAAAGCGATCAGCCACCAATGGTCTGGTTAACTAACTAACAAACCGTCACGCCGCTTTGCCACAGTGGTAGGCAGAGAGAATAGAACGCCACACCAAGCTGTTTTTGCACACAATCTTTGCCTTTAAAAATTGTATTATTAATCTTTCAAAAATGTATATATGCTATTTTACAAAACCGTATCACTTGTAAATTTCAGTATAAAGATCTTCAGGTTCCTGAAATTTAAGGTCATAAGAGCCAACATTATTATATTAATACTCAGACTTCCACATTATCATCTAAATAACTCTACCCATTGAGTTGTAATACAAAATCGATATCTGTCTATTTGAAATTTTGTCAAATTATAAAACTTATATTTTACTTTGTAATAAAAACATGAACTTTGAACCAAACGGTGACTTGCATAAGCTTTTACAGGTGTGGGTATGCAACCTCGAGTACTAAAGTAATTGTTATTCCCCTATTTTTCACTTATGGTACTTCTATCCCATCAAATATATTTCACTGCTAGAATCAAGATTCTAGAGCGCCGGACAGATCACCTTGGGTTTACGTTATCAGCAAACAGCATCAATCAGATCCGGTGCCCTATGCACCACTTAAGTTATTCGGGAGAATTTCTGATCACGTTTATGTAAGGTATGGGTGTGTAGTAAGTTTTGTAAGCAATGTAATTTTTTGTAAATATAAACGAAAATATTATTCCTGAATTTTGATGTACTGAAGCCAAAAATATGACAGAATTTCAAATTCTAAGTAGGCATAATAAGGAAAAATGATAAAATCTTACGTAAAAGAGAAATGTGAATATTTCATGGTCGAATGGAAACAATTTGAAGTTGTTTAGTTGCCTTGTTTTAAGCCAGCAAAACGTTATAAAAATGACAATTTCATTGAATGAATTTTCTCTCTGGGGTGATAACCTCGGAGACAGAAAATTCATAAAGCTCATAAGCTTGTTGAAATTGAACGCTTTTTTAACGAGTTTTTGCTTGGAATTGTGTTTGGGTTTAGTTCTGAATACGTTTTCGGATCAATTTCAATTTTGCATATCTACACTACATACATTATGTATTACGTTTATACGTATACACACTTTATATATATACACACTTGTGGATAAATATTGAACTCCATTCTTTAGATTAGTTTTTTTAAGGTACAATGATTTAATATAAGTTTCGATAAGCGGGTGGAGTGAAAAACCTTTTTTTGTTTCTATAGCGATTTATTTTAGTTTTATTCCATACAATACTGGATATGTAAGATTATGTCGTATATAATTATATTAAAACTAAGTACATATATCATTTATTGAATAATCCAGCAAAACAATAAAACAATTGTGGATTAAAGAAACATTAATATTTTTTTTCTCCCGAAAATTTTACAATAAAAAAGATATTTACAATTTCCTACTACACCCATGATAAAGTATATAGTGCGCTTAATTAGTATATAATACAGGTAAAATTCAAGCACTGAAAATGTACGTTTTAGTATAAATGCTGAAGAAACTTACAACGAAATATAAACTCCAGGAAACGTATGCATTAGATGCCGAACCGTGAACTGAAACAAAAATTACAAATTAGTCATAATATTTCTTTGTTTTAGTGCAAAAATAAATTTATCCAAAGAAATTAGGGCAGCTTTCATGGTAGATACCTACTTATCAAGGTAAATAAATAAAACAGTACGAAAATATCAGGAAAAAAGGAACAAATAAGATGAATCGTAGAAATGGCTTTGATTTTTTCCAATAAAAAGATGATATTTCATTTTTGTGAATATAAATGAATAGCACTTCAATTAATAATTTGTCAGCCATCCTTTGCCGGAGGACTTGAATTGTAAATATAACGCGAAAATGGATAAACATCAAAGGAAGATAAAAGCGGATTTGTAATATTTCAATAATGTTTCATTCATATTGTATCGCGTAGTTCCAATTTGTTCGGCATTTAAATAATTTTTCTCCTTTGCATAGGATTCAAGGGGTCTCCCACGGGATAGATTTCCTCACACGGTGTGCTGAAAATTTGTACTACGGAGTTAAGTTACTGCGCGATAGAAGGCCAGTGAATAAAATTCCAGTACATAAATCCACGGGGAAGGTTTGAATAATTGAAACATGTTGCCCCACCCCATCGGTGGCCGACAAAGAAATGAATAAATAAATTAGATAGTATCGGATGCGGAAAATGTATTGTTAATCCGGGTATCGGGTACAAGTCTCGTGTTGTATACAGTCTCTAGAAAGGTGTATCTATGTCGATGTCGGTGCGGTACTCGTATCGAATATCTTTCTTCCCAAGCCGCCTAAACATTAATTAATTCCGTGCAATCCCGGGCGCTGTATGCCAATCCGCAGATACGGCCATGTTAACTGAGATTTATATGCATCTGCTTCACTCCGCGTCAATAATACACTTCCACTTAAAGGTTTTCTACTCTCAAACAAAATGGCGAACAAGCTCCTCGGCGTTATGAAATCTCGCAAACAATACGACAAACTTCGGATGAATTAAGCGAGTATGAAGATACGAGAACGTAAGGACGCCGCGCCGCGCCGAGTAAGTAGCCGCTTCATAAGTAGGCGATAGCGCATTCTGAGGAATCATTTTTAACCGCCTTTACGATTTAATCACTTAAAATTGTTTTTTCACCGAGCAGTGCGCAAACATGATTATTTGGTACACTTCGTAAATAAGTAGAACGGGAAACGAGATTCCGATAAAATGTTCATACAATCAGCTATTGAATGAATACATCGGCGTTACGTCCGATCGGTAAACAAGGGGACCGATAGTTTCTTCCTGACTGATTTATCAGGGGACTCACAACTTGATAGAGTTCTTGGAAAATAGTTATTCATAAGTAATACCGGTAAAGAATTGTTTTCTAAATCAAATATTAGCTCTCCCGGAGAAAGAGCGGACATGCTATACTATAAGGGATACGTACCGCAAAAGGTTGCCTTCTGTAGGTTTTACTTATTGAAAAACCCATTTCAATTTCATAAATTCTTAAATGTCAAGATATTTCCTCCGAAGGGAAACATGAAAGAATTTAGGTGATTTAAAGGCGTCCCTTCTCGAGTTTAAAACGAGGTAAACATCGCTTTCAAATATTTACCCGATTAATATTTTTTTACTCAGATTGAGAAAAATAATTGCGCAAATCGAATCAAACTCTACGAAAATTCGTAAAAACTGTAGGATGATTGTATTTGATTTATTTTCGCTGTTTCTTGAATCAATTTCTTGAATCAATTTCTTGAAATATTTATAGTAAACCACAGTTACTAACTCAACTCTTTGCTTAATATCACTTTACAAAAATACTAATTTTCGGGGTAGGCAAATAACAAAATGAGGTTTAAGTTTAATAAATATTTAGGTAGGTACTGTAAAAAATTATCAACTTTTTTCATTAAAATTCATTACTATTCATAAGCCTTAATGTTTTCCAAACTTTCGGCCCTGAAATAGATTAATTCCATACTATGAAACCATCCTTATATGAAATATGAAAATCTATATTAGTATATGTGAGAAGAATCCCAAAACCAAAAAAAATATCACGTATTTTTTATGAGTAGATTTTCGTGTCAGAATTTTATATTATTAGAAAATCGAAGGAATAACTTTTTACCAAGCACCTACAACACATGTCGATAGGGGTTGACAATGGACCCTCATCTGATTTTTTCCTCCCAAGTAACCCGCCAAGAAATCACAAGCAGAAAGTTTTACTTATGGTGAATGACGGATGTGATTGCTGGAAAATATAGACCCGAAACTGGGACAAACTCGTGGAAGTAGTTATTGGGAGCTTTGATTGCGGTGAGCGCGATGCTAACAATACGACGGAAGAACAGTTTGTTCACTGATAGTTTTACCTCAAACTGAGCTAATCGCCTTAGAATAACCATTCTCGAGACGTTTTACGAACTATCGTTAGTAATGCCTGAGGGGAAGATCGAGTTACGCGTGATATATCTTACGTTTCGACGTATCCAGGATATTATGCGCACAGTGAAATCTTGGCTTTGAAAACATAAATATGTATCAGTATTTTTCGAGGCATTATACTTTGGAAGTATTCAGTAAAATAATGACCATTAGGGTTAATACTTTACAAATAGATTCATTAACATCGATTTTATTTTAATTTCACGTCATCTAGAATTTTATATTTTGAATGATTAAAAAACCTACATTGGATTATATTTCCAGTTTTTTTTAAACCCTTATCCGCACCCCAATGGTGCATAGGGCACTGCGTCATATAAACGCAGTGTTATCTTGATCGTTTACACACGAAGGAAAGGTGATCAGCCCTCCGCTTCAGGGACCAGTCCAGGGTAATATTGAATAAATATTACAGTGAAAAAGTCACTCATATTTATTTTACCCCCCCTGGGAATCGAACCCGGGTCCTCCAGAACGGTAGCCGAGCGTGCTGACCATTACACTATGGAGGCGGATATAAATTTTATACATATAAAATACTTAAACCACACACAAATTTTTAGACTCCATGTCTTTATAAGGACCCTCAGTCCATTTCATATTCACATAAGTTTGAAAATGCCGAAAGATGAAACAAGGCGAAAAAAACTGTCACAATTTTTTTTATACAGTATTTGACGTTTCTGCGGTTTACACTCGGAACTTCAGAATTGTACGTTAGACGCTAAATTAAGTTCATAAATGATACATACCAAAAAATTGAGCTTCTCGGACGTCTCCAAGGGGTGGTCTCCCCACCGTGCTGAGGCAGCGCACCGTCATCAGGCCCTCGGGAAAGTGGTGCCCCGAGAGCCTCACGCGGAGCCCTGAAGACGAGCCTGTTTCCACCCCCCCTGGGCTGTCGAACCACGAAGGTACCTGATAAAATTAAATTGTCATTAAAAGGGTGGTTTTCAATGTTTTCATGAAAAGTTTGACCTTATTACGAAAATTTGAAAGTGTAAACATAAATAAACCGTAGCGCTATCTCCTGTATTTTATTGCTAAACTTGCTGATGATTTGCAAATATTGAAGTATAGGAGAATGAATCAACTGTAATGGGAAAATGGATTCAGCGTGGTGCCAGAAGCCAAATTTTTCGAATTGTCAAAAAAAAAATCTGAACAACCTTATCATTGTCAAATTTTGGGGACAGAGAGAAAAGTGGTGAAGGTATCATAGTTCGGCAGTGTAAAGGCAAAGGGGTATATCTGTCTCAAAACAAATTTTACAGGAGAGCAAAAACAAACTTGTGAAATTAAATAACTCATTTGTTTTATGTATATTTATATACACATATCTTAATAAAACTAAATAAGTATTGAAACTACAGCTATATCCTTTTGCTAGATTACGGAATACACTATTTTAGACATTTTGTGGAACAAACTTAAAATAAATGATAACACATTGTCAATGATAAATACATTTCAAGGTATAATATTAAACCAGTAAAATTATTTGGTAGGCAATCGAAACAAACTGATTGATTTTTTGTTTGTTTGAAGTGTGGATCTCAAATCAGACTCGGTTATGGTAGAGAGTTTATAGTTTAATATAAACGAACCCTTATCTCCTCCTTTTCAATCATCGTTTACTTTGTGTATAACACAACGTGAACGATGAAAGATAAGCAGAATGTTATTACCATACCACAAAGTTGACAATTATATTAATATCTAAAATAAATAAATAAATATCTTTATCCTTTATAAAATAAAACAACTTTGTTTTAACCACTTTTTATTGGTACACTTTATCCAACCGGTTTCGACAAGAACCTTGTCATCATCAGAGTTTATGTACTAAATTCTAAAACATTGAAATACTTATAGTTAATTACATTTCTTTCAAAAACTTCCACGCACTACATACACCATATGAAAATATGATTAAAAAAATATGATTAAAAAAAAACAAGAAAAACTCCTTAATGTTTTTTTAATGTGCATTGCGTAGCGAATACGTCAACTCCAAATGACAACTTGTTAGCTAAATTTTATAAAGTTTATTAAATGTGCCGCAAAGTATCTGTGAAAAACATTCAAGAAATATCCTTATCCATTTAAATAATCTTTTTTCTAGTAACTTTCCTTCAACATGTACCCATGGGCTTAAAAAATATAAAAAGCCATTTTATTGTATATTTTCAAACAACGTCTTCATATTATCAAATATGAAGTTTTATGGACTCCAAAAAATTGTAATTATAAACGAATTTGACAAACATCCGAATTAAACTTGTCGATAAATTATTTGAGTTTGCACCCTCTTCACTCCGTACTTTGTTTCTGGAAAACGCGTGGGAAAGAGGAAAAATAAGTAGCAGCAATATTGTCCAAAAAGGCATAACAGAAACACCAATTTCTTGGGCTTGACTGCGTTTAATGTATGAGCAATTGTTGTGCATGCGTGATGTGTGAATGTTGTAGAAGAAAGGAATGTTTTAGCATATTTTGAGTAAGGGTTTTGTAAACCTTTCTGTCCTCTGTTTTTTAGTAGAGAAACATTATTTAGGCCAAGGGTGGCCAACCCGCGGCCCGCGGAGCATTACACAATTTTTTAAAGTGTATATAAAACTTCCAAAAGAACATTCCATCGTGCGTAGTTTGTATCATATTCCATATATAAAGAAGTATCTCACTATCGTGAAAATTTCTTCTATGGTATTTTCGTGTTAACGTTTCACAAGATTTGTGATCGACTTTAAACTTCACATTGATAATAATACAAGCTGCTATAACTGACTCCTAGATTGACTGAAAGTAAAAATGCTATGTAAAAGTTATTTATACAGTAGCCATGATACTTGCGAAAAATCTAAGCGATATTCAGATAGTAAAATGGCTAAGGAATGCTTGGCGTGTGGACGACATAAGAAAACAAATCGAATATAATTTGAAAAATCGAGCATCCAATATCATATTTTATGCTCTAGCATTAGATGGAAGTACAGACCTAACAGACACCGCCCAAGTGGTGATTTTTATCAGGGGCGTTGATGTCCATTTTAATAAAATAGAATTATTAATATAAGAATTAGCGGCATATATATATTTCATGTTTCCTTTGAATAATAAAAGAATTTTTGTTTTACGGCCCAGTAAGAAATCTGATTTCTAAAATCTGGCCCGACTGCTAAAAAGGTTGGCCACCCATGATTTAGGCAGTGGTAGAAACTTAATCACCTATTTGAAGTCCAGGCCTTAGTGTGTGGTAGATATGATCATGTGGTCTTAATTTACTACGTTATTTATGTGTATGGTATGCAAATAGTGCAAGTCGTATTCTGGAAAGGTAATGTTTTTCTTTAAGTGCATACAATTGGTCGTGTATTTTTTAAAAATATTTTAAACACATTTTAGTAAAATGTTTTTTTATTTGATTAAAAAGACAAAATAAGTAAATAATTATTTGATTTATTACCATCATATGCTATTCATTGCATAACCAGCTCATAAAATGGGTAAATATTTTTATTAAATTATATTTTAAATTATTTTATTGATTGATTCGGCACTAACCGTATTTTAATAATGCCCCAACAAGGCGAAAAAATTGTCAAGACGAATTTAAATATAAATTTTTACGTTTAAAATAATACAATTTACAATTTAGTAGACTCTAAAAATCAGTATTTGATTTTAAAATTTTAAAATGTAAATTATGGAGTAGGTACCAATTAAATGCCATATCAATAAATGTTTTGTTAATTGATGTTTTAAATAGAATTATCTGGTGGTGAAGGGTAGTATTGTTTGCATGTTGTGTTAGTGATTGTCCCGACGAAGAGACGGGTACGTCACGAAACCGGTAGACGTAAAAATCTCGGTGAGTGGTTAAATACTAATTTTATTACCATTTTTGTAAAAAAATAAATAAGTATGAATTATCTAAATGAAAGTTTACAGTAAAAAATAAGTAATCTCTTGAACCATCCTATGATAGGTCATAAGCCATGTAAGACACTCATATTTTTCTTCATCCATGTTGTGACGTCAAAATGTTGAATGAACCTTTAATTAACTGGAAATATTTCTTATTTATATTTACATACATATATATTTACAACACAAAATATTACCGTATTTATCTGTCCTCTTTTCAGTTCTAAATCTCTTTTATGTCACATAACACCGTTGAAATGTTATTTAGCAATTTACTTGTTTTTGAAAATAGGTTAATTAATGTTGATATACTTTCCCGTATCGTACATTGTAATAATACGGGTTTCTTATTACTTGTTATGTAATGTTGGATATGAAATATAACAATCTACATTTACGAGTATAATACTAATTATTTCACGATTCACAAAGGTTACTAGATTATACCATGATTAAAATAATGTATATTTTCGTATTGGGATACTTAATGTATTAAGTATGGAGATGGTAATGTTCACATCATTTTATTGTAAGGATAAATCAAATTATACGATCGATATTCCGTTCTTTGTTATAACTCAATTCAATGAATTTTCCTGACGATTTTTTCATTATTATTTGTTCGTTATCAACACGATCAATACGATTATACTCGTATTCCGGTTACATATTTCGTGAACTAATTATTTTTTATCGATTAAATGCCTAGTTATCTAGATAAATCAATCGATTTTTAAATTCAATTGTATTTTTTAAAGAAAATACCTTATTTTTAAACGTTCATATAGATTATTTAAATAAATTTATTTTTATTTTTTAAAAGTAATATATGCATTACTATAATTTTTTTTCACCTTTTATCTTTTTCGCATCCACCAATGTAAAAATCTATATATATATATATATATATATATATATATATATATATATATATATACATATATATATATATACATATATATATATATATATATATATATATATATATATATATATATATATATATATATATATATATATATATATATATATATATATATATATATATATATATATATATATATATGTATAAACATACATACCGGGACCGGAACTACGTGTGGGGATATTTTAAATATTAGTCTCCATTTTTATTTCTACCATAAGGTATCTTTGAAAGTTTAGAAAGCTTCGCCAACGTCACTGGTAAAAGGAAAATTTAAAATTATTTGACGACGCAATTATATGTTTTATAAATTCCGACCATGGTGAGATTTTAATGATATTAGAATAATAAAGCAGAGCATCCTCTAAAAAGCTCGAATGTTTATATAATACTTGTACACGCCACTTTGTAGGTATCAGAGTTGTGGGACGTAATTACACATTGCACTCGTGTGAAGTTAATTGCACTAATTGAGAAAATCACCGAATGCTTTCCCAAGATATTCATATTTAATTACACCGTACGAAGTTTTCATGAGTTTGTGCCGACGGAAAAGCAAATATTAAATTGTTTACCGACATTCACTGAAATGGGGGCGGTTAATATTCTATTTCATATTAATATTTCGTTAAAAAAACAGCCTCTTGTGTTAGTGGGATGGAAAAATCAATTGTGATTTAAAATTCTACCCGATTTACAAATATTGTCAGTCGGTATGTTTTGTAAAGACAGTTTATAAGTAAGTCAACAAACGCCTTATTATTGGAATTGAAAAACCACCGCATGATTGACAAGCCACGAAAACATTATTTTAACGTGTTTAGAATTTCTTATTTGTAATGTTTCTTTTCGGAATGTTGAAATGTTTAAGGTTTAATGCTCGCGTAACTCGGTTACATTATTGGTACCCGCATTCATTAAATTCACAAGGTTCCAGTTATTTTAGGAATCTAATTTATATTCCACATTTTAGATGCGGGATTAACGGTGGATTCACCTAGATATTGCAATTGTTTTTACTTAACGAACCAAAATTAAAATTTAATTAAGTTAACGCTTTTCGGTAATACGAAAAAAACGGCCAGGTTAAATAATTTCAGTCCCTTGATACAAGGAAATGGATCCAAAGTGGATTATTAATGACTTTAAATTGAAAAATATTTAAGTAAGCAAAACAATAATTCAAAACTAAGAGAATAATCGAGTATAGATGGTTGTAATCCCGTGGTTAGCTTATGGGTTCAAACCCACTATCATATTTTAAAGTTTGTTTTTAATTTTGATCGGCTTAGAATCACAAAAATACTATTGTATAAAATTTAAATATTTATGTATACTCAATTCAAATTTTCAATTCAAACCCTTATCTGCACCCCAATGGTACATAGGGCACTGCATTATATAAACACAGTGTTATCTTGATCGTTAATACACGAAGGAAAGGTGATCAGCCTTCCACTTCAGGTACCAGTCCAGGGTAATATTGAATAAATATTAGAGTGAAAAAATCACTATATTTATTTACCCCCCTTGAAGTCGAACCCAGGACCTCCAGAACGGTAGCCAAACGTGCTGACTACACTACGGAGGCGAACAATTTTATTTATTTTTATTTGTACAAATATTTATTTTAAAACTTAAATTATTACAATAAATATCACATTTAACAGAAACATACAAGATAGATATTTATACATATTAGAAAATTCATTACCATATGAGATATTGTTTTGATGAGCAATTTTTTAGTTAAGAAATGGATATTCAATTGTGTGAAATTATTGATTTGAACATTTTTGTAATAAATTTACTGCATGGTGTAGATAAATTTATGTTGACTTTTATCTATTAAAAATCAAATATCCATTAATTTTCGGAAAATATAATAACTTAAGAAGTAAAGTTCGAATAAATTGAATAGTAAGAAGTAAGAATAAAGACTTTATTTTTTTACATGTTAAGAAAATCATTCATTCAAATATTTTTAGAAAATCTTGCATAATTTGGTCAAACTGAGATATCACTTTAGCACGAAAGGGTAAAGGAATACCAAAATGTAACAGAATTACTTCTCTTTGCAAAAATACGTTTCCTCTCTAATTAAAATGAAATTCGTGAAATGTTTTAAATATAACCACTATTCTCTTAAATCTTAATCACTCACTAATACGTTTTGTTTCTCTTACATCTTATTTATCTCTACAACTCCTTTGCCAACTCAATTGCATTATTTTATTATATTATTTTGAATTTTTTTTATAAAATTAAAATTAAAAAGCAATATCTTACTAAAAATACTTTGAATAAGGGGACAAATAATTTTTTTATCAGTTGATTTTAATATAATATCATTCATATAACTTAGAGATAAACCTGCCAATTTAGCAACTATTGATTGCATAAAAATTATTTAAATAAATGGTATTCAATTATTTATGTGAGTGAATATCACTGCCATCTCCTTTTCTCTTTATCCCATCCTTGTCTCATGTCTCTTCCTTTATATAGACCTCTCTTATGTATAGTTGTGAAGAACTATAATTGGTACTCATGATTTAATTTTTTGTATTCTGTATGTATCATATATTGTAACTGTTGTTCTTCCTTCCAATAAAAAAAAAAAAAAAAGAATCTAAGACACCGCTTCCCCGCAGGGATAATGAAAATAGATAGATATAAGATCCAAAGCACAAGAGATTTGTTGTTTTTTTGAAGGGACGAATTAAGAGTTTATTTATTAGTTGTAAAAATATATTTTTAAAAATGTTAAAACAAATACTACTTACTAACTAATCATCACGCTGCTTCTCCAAAGAGGTAGGCAGAGACAATAGAACGCCACACCAATCAGTCATTGCAAACAATCTTCGCCTCTTCATATTGCAAATCTCTTCATACATATCCGCCGTTTATTCCTATTCCTGATCTGACCACTTTCAAGTATTGAAAATATTTGATCATGCCAAGTTTTCCTCGGTCTTCTATTTCTAACTACATTGGCCTCATAAAATTGTTAGTGGTATTAATTTTAAAGAATATTGATATAATAAAGTATACATTTTTAATAGGAATTTCATTTGAACAAAACCAACATTTGTAGATTCTTTGAACTACAAACAAAATACGATGTAAATGATACAATTTCATAGCAATATAATTCGTGTATTTATTTCCACATTTCCTTTCATCTCGTCCCTTCTGGAGCGCTATTTAAAATTTAGAGTAAGGCTTTAGAGTTTAGAGCAAAGGTTCCCAAAGTTGTCCTAGCTCCGGCCCTTCTAAAAAAAATCCAATCTTGGGACCCACCTCTTAGCTGTCTTAAAGAAACGAGCATAAATATTGGTAATACATTAATGTTTAAATTAATGAATATAATAGCGCCTCCACCTCTGTGGTGTAGTGGTTATAGGCCCTGAAGCGCAATAGTGATCACCTTGCTTTCATGTAAGTAACGATGAAGTGCCTATGCACCATTGGGTGCGGATAAGGGTTAGAAGATACAGTGGCGACGGCCCACTCAATATTCGCTCGCGACCCATAGTTCGGGAAACCATGGTTTAGAGCAGTGTCCCGCAGAGTGTGTGCCGCGGCACACTGGTGTACCGTGATGATTAGCTAGTGTGCCGCGGGAAAAATTCTAGTTTTGTGAAAATAACACAATTCCTCCAAATTTTTATTGCCTGTGCCCAGGTTAGTAGATTCACATTTCGCATTAAACATGATATGTTACCATAATATGGTAAATATCTTCTTCTTCTTCTTGGTGTAGGCCTTGCGGCCTGTTTTTTAGGGATTAGGGATTAGCCTCCTGTGAGGTCGATTCCCAGCTGTCGATCCATCTCTTTTGTGGTCTGCCCGAGAGTTGTGTACCTTGGGGTTGGCCGTACAGTGCGATGTGGGGGAGTCTGGATGGTTCCATTCTCCTCACATGCGCATTCTCTGATCTCTTTCATTGCCTTTCCCACATAACGACATCTTTGATCTCGCATGGTAAATATGCACTTTTGAAATTTCTTAATTTGGTAGGTGTACCTTGAATAGAAAAAGTTTGCGGAACAGTGGTTTAGTGTATAGTTGATTAAGGTCGACCCACCTGTTTCTCGTTGACCATCCAGCGCAGTTTGGCCGGAGGGTTGGAGCTGCCGGCCGAGCAGTTGAGGGCCAGCACGTCCCCTTCCCTGTAGTCCCGCGGGAACACGTCCCCTGTAATCTGGGGCGCCTCGCCGGGTAGCACTGGAACATATCACTCCCTTAAGTAAAGGGTTATGGCGCGTCTAAGAACGGTAAAAGGCACAATAAATGAATTCCTTTGGCAAGTACCGGTGCTACGACTCGGCATATCTAAAAAGGTGCGCTAAATGATTCCTTTCGGTAGTCTCGATACCACCTGAAGCGAAGAAAAACGGAAATACATAATATAAGTTCTGTGATCTCTAAGAAGTACATTATGTAACAAACAAAAAAGGTATAGTCACTACAAGTTTGTACAAAATAAATTCAACGATGTTCACATTTTTTTATTATTTTGAAAATACGATCGATCTGAATATATCTTAATATAGATTAAAAGAATATGAGTTTTACTTAGTAAATATCAAAGTGGTATTAATTAAGTAAAACTCAAATTGAAAATGGATATTTCTTGAATGTTTTTCGCAGATACTTGGTGACACATTTTATAAACTTTATAAAATAAAACAATTTTGTTTGGAGTTTATCTACATACACGCTAGGCAATGCACAATAAAACAACATTAAGGAGTTTTTAAATCATATTTTTTAAATCATAATTTTTTAATCATATTTTCATTTGGTGTACGCAGTGCGTGGAAGTTTTTGGTAAGGGAAGGGTAATTAACTTTGAGTATTTTAATGTTTTAGAATTTAGTACATAAACCCTGATGATGACAAGGTTCTTGTCGAAACCGGTTGGAAAGTTTACCAATAAAAAAGTGGTTAAAACAAAGTTGTTTTATTTTATAAAGTTTGAAAATGGATACATTTTACCACAAAGTGACTGCCAAGTCAATTTATAAAATAATATTTTTTGATTAATTTTATTTTATTTTTTCCGGAATCGCACAGCTTTACATTTAAAAAATATATAATAAAAAATAGTTAACAATAATAAACATAAAATTACATTAACAAAAATAGTTACAATAATAATAACAAAGCCAATTAAACAATTCCACATACATATCTGTTATAATTACTATTAAAACATTAAGAGGTAAATAAAAATGTTAGAGCTTACGAATTATCATAGGCTGGTTATGTGATTACTTTACACACTTGTAGCATTCACCACTCTACTCATGATTGACAGTCACATTACTCAAATTCTTGAAACTTCTATAAATATTGATCAAACTCGAAACACATTATGCGAGAGTTCACTAGAGACATCTATGGTGAGATGAGATACAAATTTTCGGACATAATATATGAATAATTTCATGACCCACCATAATTGACTTCACAACAGCCATCCATGATTAGGACAGCTTTATATTTTGACAGCTTTTATTAATCAGAGACCCTTTTATATGTATGCAAGATCCGAACCTGGATTATTTTACATACTTGGCCTGAAAACCTAATTTTCAATTTTTATGCAGCTTTTACTTTTTAATCTTTCATTTTTTAATTTTGTTTTTATTCTTTTTAAATTCTTTTGCATTATACAAACATGACATAAATTCAAATACAAAAAATATGAATGAAAATATAAATACAAAAAAAAATCCCACAAAGGCCTGTGTGTGGGTATTCAATATAATTTAGGTCATATTAAAGGACACTGGCAAGAATACAATATATACTATAAGAAGTAGAACTAGAATAAAAGTGTTAATTTAAAATACAAAAAAGACTTGACTATCAGAAAACAAAAAAAAAAATCAAAACTTAAAAACATAAAAAAAGATGAAAAAGTACCAAGTTATCAAGCATGTACCACATGAGTGATACGTCTACAAGAAAAAGGAACTTAAATCTGTCTCTTCAATAAACAATCTAAGCAAAATTTTAGATCTAAAATCTAAACAAATCTAAATTTTATCTTTGACCAGTTATTTCATTCACAACGTTTTAAGTGTGTCCAAATACTTGTTCATAAATTTTGCCTTTTTTACATCTCAACGTTGATGAAGGAGAATATAAAGGTCTGGGTACCCAGACCTACTAATTCTTGGACACACTCAAAACGTTAGGATCGATTCAATAAATATTTGGTTGAATTTGTCTATTTCTGGTTGCAGACAGTTGATATAACAAATGCATGCGTCAGTATTTACCAAACGACATCGTATTTTTAGGTTATGATTAGTAACACTACAAATTATTAACTATTTCGCATATTTTCTTTAATTGATTCGGCAGTCGCTTTGTGGTAAAATCTATCCATTTTAAATTTAAGTTTTAATAATAATAATAAAACCCTTATCCGCACCCCGATGGTGCATAGGGCACCGCGTCATATAAACGCAGTATTATCTTGATCGTTTACACATGAAGGAAAGGTGATCAGCCCTCCGCTTCAGGTACCAGTCCAGGGTAATATTGAATAAATATGACAGTGAAAAAATCACTAATATTTATTTTACACCCCTTGGGAATCGAACCCGGGACCTCCAGAACGGTAGCCGAGCGTGCTGACCATTACACTACGGAGGCGGACAATATCACTATTTCTTATAATCTATTATGACACGTGTTTCAACGCATTTCACATTATTTTCAAACATCGTATGTGAAGCTAATTCAAAATTTTAAAGTTTGGTCCTTGGGTGGTTGACGGTTGTAGAGGGGATAGGAGCTTTTTATTATTTGTATTCACTTATTTTTATTTTAATAAAATGTTTTAATTTTTATTTCTCATCAGTGGGAACATAGACAAAAGGGGGTTTAGTAATTGGTATATTTTTAATTATGGGAATATGATTATTTGTGTTTTTATGCATTTCTATTGTTTCAAAATGTTGCAGTTAATGACTTTTCGTATTATTTTTTTCTAGGATTTCTACGTTTCTGTTGTTAAATGGTTGGCGAATTCTGAAAAAGTAATATTTCTTATATAATTCATGTTTTCTGATTCTTGTAATGAATTTTCTGGAAATCAAACCAATGTAGGATTTTCCACACTTAAACTACGACTGTGGACTTTACTGTTTTTAAGTAAAACTTAAAACTAAATATTTCGTAAATCCTTATATTTGATTGCTTTTTCTGTTTTTTTTTCTGTTTTTACGTATTTTTAAGGGTATCTTACCCTCTCGTACAACACACCCCACTTCACAGGTCACTGAGTTTAGATAACTTTTGTAAATCAGACCAGACGTAAATAAACATTAATTTCAATGTTAAACAGAATTATAGAAAGTTACAAATAAATTTGCATGAAAACGTAGTTGAATCAAAAAGGTTTATTTCGTCAGTTTCCTGTGGAAAACAGGTAACCAATATTTTTGACCGAAATGAGTTATATTATTTCGAGGAATAAAAATACTTTGTGTTCTGATCTACTCACATGTGAGTGGATCAGAACACAAAGTATTTTTATTTCTCGAAATAATATATCAATATGATCCACAAAGTTAATGCTTTTAATATTCAAAACACGAAATGAGTTATGTATGGGAATGTACAAATTTCATAATTTGAAATCAAGAATTAAAAATTAAGATAATTTTTTTTATTGCATGGTATTTTTTTATTTGAATATAATTAGTTATATATGCGTCAGTTAAATATGTACATAAACAAGAAAACTTTTTCGTTTAAGAAAAATGTAAATTTAAAGATATGAACTTTGTTTTAAAGATATGTAGAATAAAATAACAACTATGTAATTTTTTCCACATGTATTTTATCAGACTGGTTACAACAAAACCCGGTTGTTGGTCACATAAAATTCATGTGAAAAAATACATAGTTGTTATTTTATCCTATAAAATGCAGTTCCACCAAGAAATGTCAGTCGAAAACGCAAATCTATTAGAGATGTGTATTAAATGTTCATATTTTTACCAATGATGCATAGTATGGTATTTCTACATTGAAAGTCACTCTAGCTGGAATTAAATCGGAATTTTAGCACTCATTAGCACAAATATATATATATATATATATATATTTATTTTTATTTATTTTTTTTTTTTTTTTATTGGAAGGAAGAACAACAGTTACAATATATGATACATACAGAATACAAAAAATAAAATCATGAGTACCAATTATAGTTCTTCACAACTATACATAAGAGAGGTCTATATAAAGGAAGAGACATGAGACAAGGATAGGATAAAGAGAAAAGGAGATGGCAGTGATAGGAAGGAAAGAAAAGGAAAGGACAGGGAATAGAATTACTTTTTTAGGTTTATAAGATTTCGAACAATTTAGCTTTAAATTTTAAAAGATTGGAGTAGAACATATCAAGGTCGGTACAACATTCATTAAATTTTCCACAACTTCGATAAATAAAGGAATTTTTTGTATAGTTCTTTGTTGGTGCTGGATTATAAAAGGTATGACTATGTCTATTGATTCTAATTGGACAGTGAAAAGGTATCTGCGCAAGAAGATAAGGGCTCTCAGTCATATTATTTATAACTTTATACAAAAAACATAAATCTGATATATTCCTACGTTTACTAAGTGAAGATAATTTATGGAAGGCTAAAGATTCTTCATAAGAGTTGAAACTTAAATGAAGCTTACCATCCATCATTTTTAGAAATTTATTTTGAATACGATCAAGTTGAGCTATATATATAGCGTACTGAGGGTTCCAAACGACTGAGGCGAATTCGAGGTGACTACGAACATAAGCGTTATATAAAGTTACAAGAGATGATGTATTTTTAAATGGTTTAGTGGTTCGAAAAATAAAACCTAAGTTTCTGTAGGCCTTATTAACGCAGGCTTCAATATGTGAAGAAAACAAAAGTTTCTCGTCCATTATGACACCAAGGTCTCTTAATTCAGTTTTCCTGGTCAGCCGACTATTGTTAATTTCATAATCAAATATAATTTTATTTTTTTTTCTTGAGAACGTAATGCTAAAACATTTATTGACATTCAGAAAAAGCTGATTAAGATTACAATAAGACACTAGATATATATATATATATATATATATATATATATATATATATATATATATATATATATATATATATATATATATATATATATATATATATTATATATATATATATATATATATATATATATATATATATATGTATATATATTTATATATTTATATATATACATATATATATACAATATATATATATATATATATGTATATATATATATATATATATATATATATATATATATATATATATATATATATATATATATATATATATATATATATATATATATATTTACATACATATATATGATACAATTAAGAAGCCTTCAAGATCGGTTAAATCATAAATGTGATATTTTGGTAGATAACAAATGAAAAATGATGATTACATTAAAGTGAAAAATAACAAAATGTCTATATTCTGATTATCCATTCATATAATATCATGCGCGACAAATTTTTTTTTTGTTCCAAAGTGTTGTTTCACGAGTATTTTTTTGATTAAAAAAAACATATTTATTATATAAAACTAAATATTATTATTGAAAAGTAACGTTTTGGTACTCAATTTCGCATTCACGATCCATGGCCGAAAAAAGTAATTTTCGAGACAAAAAAAAGTCGAAGACATTATTTATTCTAACCACCTTTAAATATTTGCATTGGTCAATTTGAGGTAATTCATCCCAAATTCATTGTTTTAAAGCCTTGATTGTTATCCCAATAAATGCTGATTAATATGACGACAAATCTGTAGTTTATTGGAAGATATTGCACTAAAACAGCAAGCTCACCATCGTAGTAAAGCATTGCAAAAAAGTTTTTTCTTTCATTTCAAAATCACCCTGTATGCAATGTCAAGAAAAGGTTAAATTTTCGTATTTAAAAACACGTTCAGTAAAATCATAAACACTGTAGTATAATAATTCCTCTGTGTATGTATGCCCTTAATGCTATTAATATTTCTGCATGGTTGCTGCACATCAAAGCAAAGTTTTAGTTGGCAGTAAAGTCTCAATGTTCACATGAAATGGGTTTTCGTAATCAAACTGTATATGTACATAAACACACTCGTAAATATGTTAATGTTTTAATAAATTTGAACCTTTATCTTAAAAAACCGTGTATGAGTAAATACAAAATATATAAAGTACAAATTTATAATTATTATAAAGAGGATTTTCAGAATATTTCATTTAGTTTTTATGGGATGTCGATCTATCGATCAAAAATGATCCATTTTCATCGACATCTTTTGAATCGACATGCAATAGGTAGGTAGGTACCTTTCAAAATCTTCTAAACCGCTGTCAATGGTTGTCAATGCAAATGTACTCTCAAATAAATTTGTAATAACAATTGTTTTTAGTTTAAGCTTAACTTGGTAAATATCACTATTTCTGCTGAATCAATCAATGAAATTTTTGAAGCCAGTACGATTAAAAGAGGCAAAATGAATGGCAAGTAAAAAGTTAAAATGACTAAATAAAAAGTTGTGTGTTTTAATATATAAGTATACTCGTATTGTAATCAATCATGTTGAAATAGTGGTAAAACCATGTAAAACTTAAATTAAAATGGATATATATTATAAAAAAGTGACTGCCAAATCAATTAATGAGAATAATATTTGTTTTTGATGTTGCGTAAAAAATCATATGCGTTGTCTTACTCGTAAAGTAATTGTGATAAACTTCGTATTTTTATGAAATTTAATTGGGATAGACTTTGCATCCTTTATTTATTATATTTCATTTAAAAACGTTTGTATTTCAACGATAAATTATGATTTATTATAACTTCATAATTTTTTTTGCGTCTGTTCTCAAAATATGAAACTGAATTTTTCATCGTCTTTTTCTTAATAAATGCATTTCTTTTATTTATAATCTATGATTATGGAGAGCTTTAGTGATTTATATAAGTGAATTTAAGTATTTTTTAAAAACAGTTATTTTCACCAAGTTCTTCTCTAAATTTAAAAATAACACGTAACATGGTAAAATAACAACGTTTGACCAAATGTTTTTTAAGAATCAAATATTGATTACTCGAAATATATACTTAAACGTTAAAAAATTCCCAGCCAAAGTTTATTTAAACTTGAAAGTCCTTCACGTTAAAAAAACGAGATCGAATTCAGTGTTGTTTATTTTCATAGTTTTTTTTCTTCTTTAACATTTGGCGTATCTCGATTTATTTCTTTATTTACAACATAAATAAAATTAACACTAGAAGATAACGGTTAGCTATCGGCGACTGTTATCTGCTAGTGTTACATTAGCAAGCCTCCATTAGTTGGCCCTTTTGGTCAATGTTAATCGGTCCTTCGAGCCTTTTTTAATTGGCACTCCGGACCAATCTTGAACGTCTCTACGCACCCAGATTAATCGGTCCTTTGGACCTCTATTAGGTCCTTTGGGATGGTGAAAATTAAATAAATAAAACATTCTCCATTCATTATGGAATTGTCCTTATTTCACTTTGGTTATGGGCCGTATAAATAAATACCGTAGCCATCTTATGAACAACGTTTCTACATATGCATTTAATAAAAATAAATTTATATTAATGAATACTTTAAAATGATTTTAAATGTTTGTATTGTTTTCTTCAGGGATGACTTGGCTTGGGATATCGATACAATGTACCACAAACACACAATCAGCGAGTATTGATGATTTAATGAGAGATTTTAAACATCTAGACCCAAAGTAAGTTTACATAATATGAAATAGGTTTTTTTTAAATGTATTGCTCTGACAAAATACTTAGAGGGATTGTTTTTTAATTCAATTGTATGTACTTAATTTAATTTTTTGTTAATAAAAGAGAAGTATTTGTGTTTTTATTGTTTACCAAAGTACTTTAATTTCATACCATTTCTATGTGCATAAGCGGCTCATTATTAAAAATAGGTAATAAATTGTGGTAAAGTGTGTTCGATCCAGAAACTCTGACTCAAGAGTCAGGCGGTAACCATGAGACCACAACCCGACACATAGAATTTTAGAACACACACATTTAGAATTGGGTTTTTAGAGTAGAGAAAGAAATGGATGCTTTAAACAAGTAAAATATATTTAATAACATTTTTAATGTGTCCAAATCTTGTTCACAAATCAGGGTTTTTCCATTTAGGAGTTATTTTTTACATCTTTTCGATATCTCAATATAGATGAAAAAGATTTAAAAAATTAAACAGGGCTTACGACCTGTTGTACGCATTAATTAAGTTATTACTTTACACATGTGAAACATGCACCACCTATGATTGACAACCACACTAATATTTTTTTTGTAATTCTTAGACACAGCATTGCGTATGAGTTCACAACAAACAGCTTTCCCATTCCACCATAGATGTTTTCTTGATGCAATCACTTAAGCTTTCTCAAGCCAATATCATGTTTATCGCAGCTTTGAATTCTTTCTTTATTTCACTATATATCGTTTTGCCGCACACTCGTTAGAAGAATCGCATTTCGACTGCATTAGACTTGCATAGTCTACTTATGTCCTCCTTTTTTATACATATTTTTTTAAAAAGCAATTACGGTATTGTAGGTATTTAAATAAACAACAAATTTTTGAGAATCTTGAAACGATTAAAAGCGTAAAACCGATATTTCATAGTTTAAAAATGCTTCTAAAAGAACGCAAAAAGAAAGGATTACAATCATATTTCAAAAGTAAATGAGCTTTTATGACTTAATAACGAGGTTTTCTTTCACCTAAAGGAACCGCATTTTAAAATTTTTTATTTTTCATTTTCATCGTAAGTTAGATGAAATCGGGTGATATATTAAGCCCTTGATAACGAGCACTTAAAACGTTATTAAAATTATGAAATTCTCGGTAAGCGAAGTCAGATATTTTACTGATTATGAAAAATAAATTTCATAACGTTTTCCCTCAACTTCGCAGTGCCCGGCGAGCGCTATGGAGAGGATTAGTGCATTAACTCAGGGGTCACCAGCGAGTGGCTCGCGAGCCGCACATGACTCTTCAAGCAATTTTTGTGGCTCTTTCTATGTCAAATTCAAAATGACATTTTTTCAGAAATGTTGATTTTTTTAAATTATTCTGCGCATATTCATTTTTAGTTCGATTAGGTCAGGAAGGATGGTGCTGTTTAAACACATATGAGCCCTCATAAAACCTTTCTCTTCTAAAAAAACGATTTTTTTTATTAAAAAAACAGATCTAAGTACTATTTTCTTTTAAACGTATAACTCATGAAGAACATATTTGCTAACATTTTTCGTTTTTGTTTTTTTGATTTTTTGTTTACTGATAAAATCATATATTTGTAATTTAGTTTAGTACATTTAATCTGAATTAATTTCTGAAATCTATTGCATTTTTGCCAGTGCACTCTATTATAACCTAAAATAAAATGTAAACCCACACACAGGCCATGCCATTGTGGGACCATTTTTTGTATAATATTGTATTTGTATTGTGCTTGTAATTATAATATATTGTGAAATACAAAAGAATTCTAAATAAAGAAAAAAAAACAATCTTTGAAAAACCACATTAGTTTCGAACCACTTTCACGTTCAATCTTCCAATAAAAGCCTCGTTTCATAGCAAACATATGTATTTATAATATAGACAACCATTTTTATGCTCGAAATGTTGATACTATACATACCAAAACTGTATTTTAATAAAGAAGGGCGTTATCAAAATCTTGTAAGGCTGATAGATGTATAAATTGGCTATAATAGACGTTTGCACAAAAAAGTATTACTTATAATAAAACTGTTACTTTAATAATACTTTTAGGTACCTTTGAACATTCAATAAATTATTTAAAAAAAAAATTGGCTCCTCCAAAATTTCCAAACCGTTTTGCAACTCACGTTTGGCTCTTTTGGTCCAAGAGGTTGCCGACCCCTGCATTAACTCTTCAACCGCTTTTACAAAGTCATCGCTTCTCTGACAGGTATCAAGAGTCTCGCTTCAAAAGCTTTTCAATGGTAAAAATAATAATTGGTTTTCCATTGTCTTTGATGTCGGAATTAATCGCATAAAATTTTTCTAACTAATAACTTCTAACTAATCCTCACGCTGCTTTCCCACAGGCAGGGATAATAATACGCTACACAAATCTATTCTTGCAAATTTCTTTCACCTCTTCTACATTAATGCACTTCCTCATACGGATCCGCTTTCTATTACGACTCTTGACCTGACTACTTTCAGATGCTTGAAATACTTGATTATGTCAAGTTTTCCTCGATCGTCCTCTGTTACTACTTACAACTACATTTGACTCATAGATTTGTTTAGCTGTTTATTCTTTACTTATTCGTTCTACATGTCAATAATCCTTATTTCAGTCTTGCAGTCTTTCCTTTTTTTACTATTCGAAAATCTATCATACATTAATTTGTTCGCACATTCTTCTAAGATATCGCGTTCCGACCGCATTCAGTCTGCTTTCATCCTTTTTTGCCAATTCTGCGCTTCACTTACATCCGAATTGTGCATTAGTTGCACATATGTACATTAGGGTTGATACCAGGACTCGTTGTTTAACGCCAGCTTTCACTGTCAAACTTTTATTTGCTTTAACTGATTGCAGTGAACCATTCACTTTTCTTTCTATAATTTAGAAAATTTTTGGATTTGATGGAAGTATTTAAACTAAAGAAATAAATGAAAAGCATCTATATTTTGAATATTAAATATTATATTATATAAATAGGATATATCAATGGATGGGTAAGAAGCACAATGCAACGGTAATTAAATACTTTAATTATAAAATACTATTTTTAATTACATTGAATGTTGAAAAAGATGTGTAATTAAGTGAAACTTTCGAATTCAGTTACTTAATGGTTTTGTTATAAAAACACGTATTCGATTAAAGTAAACGTATCGTATCTATGGTCAGCAAAAAGGATCCAATGTCTAAAAAAATTAAAAAGTGGTATTTTCTTAAACTTTTTTGTGAGCCTTTGTACTTTTGTATTTATCATCATTGGGTATTTAACAAAAAAAACTTTTAAAACGTTCTGGGAATTTTTTTCAGTTTTTTCCTCGAATGGAATATTTATTCGTTATATGCCAATGGAATCTGCACATAATTAATATTGAAAGCAGGTTTTATTTTGATGTGTTTAATATATTTTTTAGTAAAAAAATTATTGAAAATGCTTATGTTTTTCATAATTTTTTTTATTTACTTTTATTTTTATGATTGTGTATCAAATAAATAAGATGCTCTATATACACCATACAATAAGTCCAATTTAAAAAATATTTGAAAAATCAAGAACAAAATGTGTGTTTTATTAAATATCAATATATTTAACAAAAATGCATCTTGGTAGCGGATGATCTTTCCTGTTTTACAAAAATATAAAAAAAAGTGTACTTAAAAAAATAAAATATTTATAAAAAATGCCCATTAGTTGCGGATAATTATTATTTATTTTAATAGCGAAATACAATTTGATTCCAATTATATATTTAAAAAATTGGATTATTCATTTAAAAAAAAAACACATGATAACAAAAGAAAAATATTAAAATATTTAAAAAGTAAAAAATATGATTTTAAGTCTATTTGTTTTCATTTTAATTTTTTTTAGTATCAATTTATTTATCAAAAACGCTCCTTAGTTACGGATGATTATTATTATTTTTAAATGCGAATATTTTTATTTTTATTATATGTATAAATAAAACCAATGGATTTCATGATATTTTTTTAAGGCATTAGCGGTTCGTTATTGAAAACATTGATTAAGTTGTGGTAGTTTGGACTTGAACCAAGAAACTATTTAAGTCCATTATACTTACTACGAAACCACGAACCGACTTTACTCGGGTAACTTTGAATAAAAAAAATGGATTTTAAGGGTGAAAGAAAGAAGCAAAGAAGGATGAAAGTAGACTGAATGCAGTCGAAATGCGATCTCTCAGAAGAATGTGTGACAAAACGATGTATGATAGATGTGCGAATAGTGAAATAAGAAAGGAATGCAAAGCTGAGATAAGCATTATCGATAAAATTAAGAAAGGTGTGTTGAGATGGTTTGGACATGTAGAACGAATGAGTGAGGAAAGAACGGTAAAACAAATTTATGAGGAGAATGTTAGTGGGAAAAGAAGCAGAGGAAGACCGAGAAAAACATGGCACGATCAGGTATGCCAAATACTTGAAAGTGGTCAGGTTAGGAGTCGTAACAATCGGCGGGTATGTATGAGGAGATGCATGAACGTGGAAGAGGCGAAGAATGTTTGCAAGGACAGAGTGGTGTGGCGCTCTATTCTCTCTGCCTACCCCTGCGGGGAAGCGGCGTGATGGTTAGTTAGTTAGTTAGATTTTAAGGGTTGTTAGAGCGCTTTGAAAACGTACAAACTATAATTCGACATTCGCTAATTAGGTACTTACTGATGACATCCATCCTACCCTCGCCACTTATAGAGGTGAATGAAGGCGCCTCCGCCGACACCTCGCACCGGTATAGTCCGCTGGCAGGTAATCGCGCTCCCCGCAGTATCAGAGTTTGAGCATCAGATTTCTGCAACTAACGATACAAAAACAAATCGATCATTAATGTAAAATAATACCAAAATAATTCCAATGAAACTTTACCCGTGTTTGTGGTGAATGAATTTTATTTTTGCTATGGATGTCTCGACAAGAGATGAAGCGTTTATCGTTTTTTTTTATAAAGAAAGGTAGAAATCCGAGTAATCCAGAGCTTGTGACTTAGAATTTGGCTGGCTTAAGTATTACTTTGTACACTAATGCCCATTATTGGTCATCCATTTTGCATTTTTTAAAACTTGTGAATGTGCAATAATGGATAATTATTTTTATATTTAAATTGTTTATAGTTTCTTTACTTATGAAGTCTACTAGTAAACGTCAGTTTACTTTGACGAGGAATGACGTGATTAAATGAACAAGGATTTACAAATAAGGTTAGAAACATCAAACTCTCCATTTACACTCGATGTCGTGTAAAAATGTGTAAAAAAAGTAAACTTGAATAAAAAAAGGTTTTCTTGAAAAAAAATAAGGATAACAAAAAAGAAAATTTGGAAATTACAAATTAATTAAATTAGTTTTCGATGAATGATTGACTATTTTTCTCCACAATTTTACTTTAATTAAAAAAATGTAAAAAGGGATAGTTGAACCAAAAATGGAACAAAAGTATGAATATATTATATTATTAGATTAAAATCAATATTTTTAGCCTCTCCACTTTATTTTTATTTGACCAGTGACCGGGTTTCGTCGTTACCGACATCATCAGACTGGTCCATCAGACTGGACCTCAGAATGGTCAAATAAAAATAAAGTGGAAAAACTAAAAATATTGATTTTAATCAAATTACATATTAAAATACCATTCCATCACGAAGTGTCAGTGGATAATATAAATCTCTTAAAAAGTATGAATAATTTTATTGATTTAAATTACTGTTTAAAACTACTTGCATCAAGTTTAGCACCGTCAATCTTGTATGTATGGTGTTTGGGATTGTCTTTCGGTACGTATCTGTAGAACTCCTCGTGGTCTTTGTACCAGGACACGGAGTACAGGATGTCGTGGTCCAGCCTGAAGAGGCATCGCAGTTCCACTGTGTCACCTTGCAACACCAGCGAAGGCACCATAACTCCTTCCATGGTCAGACATGCCACACCTGAAATGAAACATTTCGTAAAATTAATTGTATAATCAGATAGATAAAATATATTCTGTAATGATAACCTAAAATTGAAAATTCGAAATAGAGTGGTAAGGTGTTGTTTGGTCAGTATTTTTATATGGAGTTCAATTGTAAACTTTTAAGATCAGCACTATGAACCGGTTGAAATCTAGTTACACTGTAGGATGTAATTAAAAAATATAATAACCCTGAAATCCTCTACTAATAGGCTTCTCTGCAGGTAGGATAGTAAGGATTGGGAAGGTAGATGTGAAAAATACATCACAAACACCCAGACTAATTGAAAATAAATCTTTCTTTTGTTAATTTTGCACTTAGCGAGAATCAAACCCGCGACGCCAGTTTTGCAGTCGGGCGTCTACCCAACTACGCCACTGCACTTGTTATTACATTGCATTTCATGGATTGATTTTGTCAGCAACGTGAATGTGGTCCAAAGAGCAATAATATAAAGACAGTTGCTGACTGATACCAAAGTGCGGAAAGTGCCCATCTGAGGCATGTTCTTAGAGAAATGTACCTACACCTAATCATAAAAGGCAAAATAAGAAGTAGATAAGGTGTAGGCTGAAGGCAAATTTCCTAGCTCCAAAATATACGAGATTGGACGGGGATCAGAATAGTCTAGGCGCTGTTTAGAGATAAACAAGACATATATTTACAAGTAACTCGACTCGGGGAGACCGGACATAGTACATAAAGAGGAAGAAGAATCGGACAGAAGTGGAAAAATATAAAATATATGTCAGTTAAACAGTACTTGAAGGATGTACTGACGTCAGATGATTTTAATGGTATGATCTTCATGAAGCTATCAACTGATAGTTAAAGGGTTTTTCAATGCAGTTATCAATAGATGTAAGCAATCGAATTCAATAAAAAACCTATTAAATACTGACTATTAAAAAATAAGTCGTCATTTAATTCGTTTTTTTTTTATTCAATCGTTTAAAGCTTATCACGCCAATGTGCATAAATTTGGTTGTCATTTTTGTTTGCAAATACATTTGACAATTTTAAACAAAAAATCAAACTGGAAAGAAATATAGACAGAGAAAAAGTAACGAATACCATCTTTACCGAAAAAGTAACAGCCATTACCCCATCTCTAATGACTCATCAGAAAGAATAAAAAAATACCCTTGAAAAATAAACTTGAATGCGGGATTTATTATGATTTGTTATGTTCATAACTACATTACAGCAAACCGTTAAAATATAATAATTCTAAAACACAATATTTAAAACCCTATACTCCAGATGTTCTAAATAGCTTCTTAGGGGTTAATGTTGATGTTATAAAAACATTAACCATTTTTTAAATACATTAATCTACCCTAATGTAAGTTTATCGTTATTTTGCCCTAAATTCTACCCCGCTGCGTTGGTGGACACAATAAAACACTGTTTGATCCGCTAACATTCTCTATTCTATATTCTCTAACCGGGTCGAACAAAATAATTTTACTTATACGCGTGTACAAATATGACCATCTACATGTATAGACGTAGGAATCGTGCGATTATCAGAGAATTGTAAGTACGATTCAATCAAAGTACATAACTATATCCTGGAAGAGTTGCATGGATTGAATTGACTTTATGTGCATATTTGACGTGAACTTACAAGATCATGCAGAAAGTAAAATATATTGATGAAAAAAACCTTTTTTATTTCACAGCAGAATAAGTTTTCAATATTTTAAATCGTACTAATTTGATTTTATTTTTTAAATAATATTGAAAAAAAAACACAAGGAAGTGCTTGTAAATTAAAAAATACTCATAAAAATATAAATCGCCTGTGGGTGGAACCTTTAGATTGTTGTTGAAATAACATCACTGTTATATCTATCTTGTAATATTCACCGTGTATTATCTATCTTATAATATTCAACACGAATTCCTCATACGAAATAATATGGAGTTAGTCAAATACAACCCATGGAATACTATTGGCCATACACTGAAAGAGCCATATTAAACGTATTGAATTGTGTAAAAGAAAACTAGTTTTATGTTTTCACCTTCTAATTTATAACTTAATTTAAAAATGTGTCTAAAACAAAAACGGTCTTATATTGCGAATTTCTTTTATTGAAAAATCCATTTTATTTACTCAAAATAACATAAAAAGTCGAACTGAAACAAAAAATCCTTTAAAAGTGACATTCTTTTTTATACAGTAGCTTACACAGCGATACTTAAATACAAATGTAAAGTGTAAAAATAGCGAAAATTGAGAAATAATTTACAATTTTGAGAAATTAGATCCATATAATTTACTGAAAACATAAAAATAGGTACAAAATTTACATGCTTTGAAATACAGTAGTTTTCAGGTCAATACTTTGATATAGTTACAATATTAAAAATAGCGAAAATTGAGTAATCATTTACAATTTGAAGAAATAACATCCATGTAATTTACTAAACAAAACATAAAAGGAGGATAAACTGGAAACATAAAAAACATGTATAAAAGTCACATTTTTTGTAATACATTAGTTTACCGGGCGATACGTATGACACAATTATAATATTAAAAATAGCGAAAACATCAATGAACTAGAATTTGAGTTAATAAGCGACTAAGAATTTTGGCTGACTATTATTTATGCTAACGACAGAAATATGTTAATATTTTGCTCTAAATTATGTACCTTGAGTGTAATTGAACACGACCCAATCCTGAAAGTTATCATTACTATAAGTTCCATATAATAAAAGTGAGGTCAGTGCAACACGCTTGCGAGCTTTTATACCAAAGCGTATTTTTAAATTACGACTTTTATTAAATACTAAAGTCAGACGTGATTTTTCATGGTTATTAATGTCCACTACCTACAAACAACATACCCCAAGTTAATTTCAGTCACAATCTGATGGGATGTAATGTACGTACATTAATATTTACCATTGTACTCGATGCGTGACGTCACAATATTAATAATCGGTCCTTAACATGTTCTTTCACAAATGGTAGGAACCTTATATGATTAAGGTTATTTAATTTTAATTTTCAGTTGGTAAATAACGGAAATCGGTGTTTATTGCTTCATTTATAAGGAAAATAAAATGATTTATTACGCAAATTAGAGTATACTTTGTAGAATTTTATAATCCACTTTTATTAAAAGGTGTCTTTTTTGGTCAAGCAGTAGTACAATTACGCGGTAGTACAACGTTACTCGTATAAATTAACACTATTTGGAACTTAAAACGCAGGAGTTATCAACTTGCCTTTAAATATTTAACGATTCAGTAAAAATTGTATCATAAAGTGCAGTGCCTTATCCACCATTAAGTACGGAAAAAGGTAAAAAAAGGAAAATTCAAATAATAATACGTATATCATACTTTATTGAACTTAATCGTTGAGTACATAATTTGTATGATCATATTGCGCCAATTGAAGAAATAAATTCAAGAAATATTTATTTTCAATTGGACTGGGTGTTTGTAATGTATTTTTCATATTAACCTTCCTTTTCTTAAGTATCCTACCTGGAAACAAGCCTCTAAAATACAGGCTTAGAGGGTTATGCCTTTTATGAAAAAAGGTTTTTAATTCTTTTGGGAAAATAACCGATTTTACATGAATCGCGTTGTTCTTGTATGAAATATATATAAGAACAACAAGGTCCATCCATCATTATGAATATTACGTTTATATGATTACAACTAATTACTATATGTGAGTACGTATGTATTTACAATACGTATTTGCCAAGCCTGACAGCAACACTGAATCATTAACGAAATATTAGTTGATAGGGACGATAAGACTATATCATATATGCTTACAACATAGTATTATTAATGTAGTTACATATGTACGAGTACAATAAACGGAAACGGAATTTACGTATTCACAATAGAAATAGTTTGACGTTTCTTTTCATTACGTTTAATACTTTATGCAGAAAATTGAGCAACGCAACGAAATTGTTTTTGTTTCTCAAATACTGCCTAAAAAATAAAAATGTATATCGAGAAAACTGTCGGGTGAATGAAGTGCTAAGATAGAAATTTCTCTCAGGGGGAAAAGGTGTCAAAGGCACCTGTTTTATTTTTATATGAAGGCAAACATTTTTATCTCCGACATTTTATTTAAAGGTACGATACTGGTAAAAACCCTTGTTTTCTCAAAGGGTATGATAACATAAATATGTATCTTCTTTCCGATATCGATTTGTTAGAATGTACATTCGGTCTCATCCGCATCATAAACAAAATAGTTATTTTACGACACACGCCTTAATCTTTGTCAAATAACAGCGGGGAATAAATCTTCTTTCCAATTTTTACTAGGGGGAATATTCTCGGAATGTTCACCTCGTACGAAGGCGCGGTTTGTCATTATTATAATTAGGGAGTAGCCTGTATTGTATTGTATGGTGTCGGAAAACGCACGATTTAGATGGGAGATAACACAAATCTTTCCAACGGCTTTATTGTGGTTCGCTTTTGTTCGAGCAAAGAGTGCACCCCTCCGTTTTCCGTTTTCGTGGTCAATGGCCGTAAGCGTGTTTTACTACGCAACTGTAATTAATAACACCAATGGAGGAATTTATTTATTTTATCTGCAAAACATAATTGAAACGACTCGTGCTTAATGCGAGGTGTTCACCTGCCAAATATGAAAACTTCATTTTCAGAATAAAATTATATCTGACAATATTAATTATCAGTACTTTTACATGTTCTCTTACAAATGACAAAAACCTTATATGAAAATAATGAAAATCGGTTTATATTGCTTCATTTATTTTTATTCATTCAAACCCTCATCCATACCCAATGGTGTATAGGGCACTGTATCATATAAACGCAGTGTTATCTTGATCGAAATGCAGATCAGCAATCCGCTTCAGGACAATATTGAATACAAATAATAGTGCAAAATTAATTTGATTTACTTGACCCCCATCATGGTAAATGAACCCGGGACCTCGAGTATGGTAGCCGAGCGTGCTGACCATTATACTACGAAGGCGGACTTCAGCGGTTTCATTTATAAGGAAAATAAATTGATTTATAAGGAAAATTAGAGTATACTTTGTAGAGTTTCATAATAAACTATTAATATAAGGTATTTTTTGGTATAATAGAAGTACAACTACAGTGCTACCACAAAGTAATAAACTTATATTCTTTAGAATTTAAAACGCAGGAGTTATCAATCTGGTATCTTATTTTTGGTAATGTACCCAAAATTATTGGATCGAATTCTACTTTTATTTTGATATATATACAATGATATATAATGTGACGCGTTTTGTTTTATCAAGATATTATCAAACTATGATAATGCTTTGATAATGTATTGAGAAACTCATGATTAAATGATTTACTTGTAATTATGTTTTGATAATAAGACGAAACACATCACATTATATATCATTGTTAATATTTTGAGAAAAGTAGAATTCGGTCCAATAATTTACCTTTACTTAGGATACATTACGAAAAACATATAAAAATTTAATTCTACTAACTAACTGCAATTATAATGAATACTGTCTTCATATAATGAAGGATTAAGTAAATATTATATATCTGATGAAACTGAAACATGGAACTGGCAAAGTAAGGATGAAAGCAGAGTGAACGCTGTTGAAATGCGCTCCCTCAGACTAATGTGTGGAAAATCATAATATGACAATTAAAAACGATGAAATAAGAAAGGAATGTAAGGCTGAACGAGGAATAATTGAAAAGATTAGGAAGAGTTCTTTACGGTGGTATGGACATGTGGAGCGAATGGATAACGAGAGAATGACTAAGAAAATATATGTGGCAAATGTGAGAGGGAAAACAGAACGAGGACGCCCGAAAAAGACTTGGCACGATCAGATCAATCAGAACCTAAAATCTGGCGGTGTCAAAAGTCTGCGTAATCGGAGGGCATGTAGATGTATGGATGTGAAGGAGGCGAGGAGTGTATGTCAGGACAGAAGAGTGTGGCGTTCCATCCTCTCTGCCTACTCCTGCGGTACTAGTAGTAGTAGTAGTATATATCTGATCCTGAAATTATTTGCGAGTAGTTGTAAGCAGGACGTTTCAGTTGGAATTGTTTGATTAATGAGAGCGGAATGAATTCGAGAAGGGGGTACTTTTTATTGATAATGAATGGCATACATTATTTTCGGGCATCACATCAAGATAGACGAAGCGACCCTTTTTGTTTTCAGATCATGAGTAATAATGTAAACCGTTAGTTGGGAAATGGAGTTATTCCACTCGCCGTGAATGTGATGTTAGGGGAACGTATATCGTATTTTTATTTGCGTTTGAAAATGTAATCGAGAACGACATCATTGTATTATATTCGTTTGAAATTAATTATTAAATTCGATTAATGTTTTATTTGATGATCACTACACTGAACGTTCTCAGTGAAGTTGTGCACGAAAAACTAATTGGATACATTGGATATATGATACAATACACATTTGTATTTAAATATATTATGTAAATCATAGAGTAATTTAGTTTACAACATTTTGAGTGTGTCCAAATACTTGTTCATAAAATCTGGATTATCTCCAATTACAGAAGTTATTTTCATATTATTTTTTGACATTTCATCAAAGATGAAGAAGAATATGGAAGTCTGGGCATTTACATTAAATCATTTAGTGATTCAAGAACAATGTTTCAAAACTGGGTCATATATATAGAACATCCAAGAATTTGAGTAGTGTAGTTGTTAATAATGAGAAGAATTGGTGAATATTACACGTGTGTAAAGTGATCACTTAAACCAGCCTATGATGGTCGTCAGCCCCGTAAATGCCCAGAATTCCAAATTCTTCTTTATATTTGATGAGATATTAAAAAATAATATGTTATTTAGTTTGTTTTCATTACACATATATTTTTACTAAAAAATATCTTTTGACGTTAGTTTTGAAAAATCTTGTTCAAACCCTTATCTACCCAATAGTGCCTTGGGAATTAATCATATAAATGCAGTGTTATCTTGATCGTTAACATATGAAAGAAAGGCCTCCACATGACGGTTTTGAAAAATACCAATTAGTTAATCACATTGAGAGATATTAGCTGTTTATAATACTACTTTATTATATTTCATTTGCTAGATTATTTCATTAACCAATACAATAAAAAATACTTAATTAAAATTAATATTTCTTCCTTTTGAAGTTGTAGACGTATCTATATCAGGTTCATTTTCAAACATTTCTTTTTAGTTTTTATAATTGACAATATTTTATTATTTAATAGACACCAGTTTATTCGCCCTACAGATGGTATATCAATATAACATATATTATGTGTATCTCAACAACGAACCATCTATCCTTTTATATGAAAGAGGATGGAATTGGAGAAAGCTATATACATATTTTACAAATTCTCAACTGAGGGCTCCCGCCGCTAACCGAACTTCCGAATCTCTTAAACTTACAACTGACATAAGAAAGGAATCCAACAAAAGTGCATGCTTATGTTGCGTTTTTTTTTTAATTACAGAATATGGAATTTAAAAAATGAGTAAAATGGTGAAAGTTGCACAAATGGTGATCAGCCAAATGCCAGGTCGTAAGCCCTGAGATGTTCAAACTTATTTTTTTCTCGAAAACGAAAGATCCTCAAAAACGAAGCAGCCGCACTTATAAATGGTTTGATTATTATTATTTTTTTTTAAATGTATATGTGTTTTATGATTTACACAAATATTTTAATTTCATTTTATTTCTGTGAGCCTAAGCGGGTCACTATAAGAAATAGGTATCAAGTTGTGGTAGAGTGGGTTCGAACCGAGAAAATCTGACTTAAGTTCTAACTACGGGACCACAACCCGACACTAAATGTATTATAATAATGTATTATAGGTAATAAAGTAGATTGGAGAGGCTTATATTCAGCAGTGGACAGATAATAGGGGTTGATATGATGACAATGATGTTAATATTTAATCCGAATGATGAATGACTTTGGTTTCCGTAACAAAGAATATTTTCGTTATTTCTTTTCTTTGTTATTACGGATTCCTTTCAACCCGGAATTTCAATGAAAAAAATATATTCGTGCGACCTTAAACTGGGATTTTGTATCCGCAAATAAATTTCAACGTTTTGAAGACAATAGAAAATTTAGTACGTGCGATGTACTATTGTAATTCATCAAATCCATATATTTTATCTGGAACCCCTTTTAAGTGTTTTCACGACTTGATCACAATGGGCATCTACTCTATTTAAACGGAAGAACCGGAATAATATAATGTGTATACATTTATATATTGGCGAAGGCCACCATTACAGTATTGCGAGGATAGGGTAAGATCCTTCTCATTGTTCCTTCCCCCCATGTTCGTACGTACCGCGGGGAAATCGCTTAAACTTAATCGTCTTAATGTAAGTTTTAGAGGACCGACAAATAAAAACATCGCATTTTCCGGGAAACTCCAAAATCAAACGATACGATCACAATCACATTAAATATCGTTGATTGCAAACAAGGAAACCTTTCTCATTAATTATTTTTTTTCCATTAATCTAAATATTGAAATCAAAAGCTTTTGCAATCCCATTACTCGCTTTTATTTAACCCTGTGTGTGCGGCAACGATGCTTTCAAGTAACCCTATATTTGAACACTACCCCTTGACTCAGGTGAGATCATTTTGCTATGCAAAGTACTCGGAATACTTCAGTGAACATTAGCAGAGACCAGAGTAAATTTGGTTATTATTTTAATGAATATAATATAGTTCAAAACGCCTTTAGTGAGACCTGGAGAGTTATTAATAATTTGGCAGAACACGAGAATAAAATACAGATATTTTATTGTTTGCTGCATATAATGCGATCAAGTGTTTTTTTTGCAAGTTGAAACATGCGTTTATTAATTCAATATATTTTTAATGGAATAAAAAATTGTTTTCCTTGTAAATGTGATCGACAACCTCGAAACTGAAAATAAAAAAAGGTATAACATGCAAAATCTTCACTTTTAGAAACTCTTCTGCAGGTAGGATAATAAAGGCTAATGTGAAAAATCACAAAAACTCAGACCAGTGGAGAGTAAATCTTCTTTGAATTAATTTTGCAATTTGCGAGAGTCGAACCATCTACGCCAGGTTCACAGTTGAGCGTCTACCGAATATCTCAGTATCTGAAGGTTGAAATGGGTTTTAAAATGAAGTAAAAGCACAAACTATGTTTTTGACCACATTTAAAAAAATAGTGGTAGAAAATAATGTTGGTATTTAAAAATAAATATATATATATACCTCGATGTATTGATGTCAAAATGATAAAAGTTAATAATAATACATAGTAATTATAATAATAAGAGGCTATATATCTTAAATTTCGGTGTTTTGATTTCTAGGTGTACAAAAATGGGTTAAAAATACTTCACATCTCAACCGAATCTCTTAGGAATGACTCTACCAAAATGAAGTTTCATTATTTTAAAATACTTTCATACCTTCTTAAAAGGTAGGTAGGTACTCTCATAATGCATTAATTTAATGTTGTGAAATCTACATAGAATGCCTTAAGATTCATACTAATTAAGCGACAAGGGTAAACAAACATATATACGGGTAGCTCTTTCTTATGATGTGTTTGATATTCAGTTAAACATTTTCACCGTTAGAAATTATCATTATTGTCGCAGTTTGTAATTACAATATTTAAAAAAAATACCTTGATATAAGGATTTTTATTTGCTAAAAGATATATTGTTTATGAATCCAAACAATTTTTTTTTCAGTAACTGTTATGTCGGATTGGATACGATAGAATAAGGAACATCAGAATAAGATAAATATGTGACATCTAACATGTTGTAAGCTGTGGAAGGCAACGAAGAAGACAATAATGGTATGCGCATGTGAAGAGCATGGAACCATCCAGACTCCTCCACATTGGATGCTTGGCTTATACTGAGGTAGACGGACCCCGGGCAGATCACCAAAGAAATGCATTGACAGCTGGGAATCGGCATCAAAGGAGGTTAATCCCTCTTAAAAACATGCGACAAGGCCTACACCAAGAAGAAGAAGAAAAGAGATCGTGATTTCATTAAAAAAATTAATTAATTTTTTATTTATATGAAAAACAGAAGAGTGACAATACCATATGAGGGTAAAGGGTACATACAGTCTTAAAAAACTTTACAATCCTTTATATAAGAGTTTGTTATAAGTTTATTATTATATATAGATAACACCACCTCCCTCCAAGAAATTGTGAAAATACTAATGGTATTTTTTTAGATTGAATCCAAAAATACTTCATTTGACAAGGATTGCAATGTGCCAGAATTAATTTTCTTACATTGGTGGTAGCTTCTTTCAGGTTTTATATAGCGTGCACAATTTATTTAAAAAAAAGTTCAGTTCAACAGTGTTTTAAAGTTTATTCTTGGCAAGTAAAACCTTTATGGGCCCATTAATGTGACATAATGAAGATAATTGAAGAAAAGATATGTCGAAAACAACACAAAGGAAAGTATTTCACAAAGCAATGGATTACAGAAAAAAGTAGCCATTTCTGAGTAGGTGCTTAATATGTAGACATTTGTTATTTTAGAGCGAGTGCGTGCATTTAATAGTAAAAAATATACGCAATACTTTTTTTTCTTTTAAAAAAGAGAAGTATTTGTGATTTTATTATTTTCCGAAATACTATTTCTGTGAGCCTAAGCAGCTCATTTTATATGTATATATATATATATATATATATATATACATATATATATATTATATATATATATATATATATATATATATATATATATATATATATATATATATATATATATATATATTTATATATATATATTTATATATATATGTATATATATATATATATATATATATATATATATATATATATATATATATATATATATATATATATATATATATATATATATATATATATATATATATATATATATATATATATATATATATATATATATATATATATATATATATATATATATATATATATATATATATATATATATATATATATATATATATATATATATATATATATATATATATATATATATATATATTTATATAAATATATATTTATATGTATATATATATATATATATATATATATATATATATATATATATATACATATATATATATATGCATATATATATAAATATATATATATATATATATATATATATATATATATATATATATAAATATATATATATATATATACATATATATATATATATATATATATATATATATATATATATATATATATGTATATATATATATATATATATATATATATATATATATATATATATATATTCATATATATATATGCATATATATATATAAATATATATATATATATATATATATATATATATATATATATATATATATATATATATATATATATATATATATATATATATATGCATATATATATATAAATATATATATATATATATATATATATATATATATATATATATATATATATATTTTATTTTTTTATTTTTTTATTTTTTATTTTATTGGAAGGAAGAACAACAGTTACAATATATGATACATACAGAATACAAAAAATAAAATCATGAGTACCAATTATAGTTCTTCACAACTATACATAAGAGAGGTCTATATAAAGGAAGAGACATGAGACAAGGATGGGATAAAGAGAAAAGGAGATGGCAGTGATAGGAAAGAAAGAAAAGGAAAGGACAGGGAATAGAATTACTTTTTTAGGTTTATAAGATTTCGAACAATTTAGCTTTAAATTTTAAAAGATTGGAGTAGAACATATCAAGGTCGGTACAACATTCATTAAATTTTCCACAACTTCGATAAATAAAGGAATTTTTTGTATAGTTCTTTGTTGGTGCTGGATTATAAAAGGTATGACTATGCCTATTGATTCTAATTGGACAGTGAAAAGGTATCTGCGCAAGAAGATAAGGGCTCTCAGTCATATTATTTATAACTTTATACAAAAAACATAAATCTGATATATTCCTACGTTTACTAAGTGAAGATAATTTATGGAAGGCTAAAGATTCTTCATAAGAGTTGAAACTTAAATGAAGCTTACCATCCATCATTTTTAGAAATTTATTTTGAATACGATCAAGTTGAGCTATATATATAGCGTACTGAGGGTTCCAAACGACTGAGGCGAATTCGAGGTGACTACGAACATAAGCGTTATATAAAGTTACAAGAGATAATGTATTTTTAAATGGTTTAGTGGTTCGAAAAATAAAACCTAAGTTTCTGTAGGCCTTATTAACGCAGGCTTCAATATGTGAAGAAAACAAAAGTTTCTCGTCCATTATGACACCAAGGTCTCTTAATTCAGTTTTCCTGGTCAGCCGACTATTGTTAATTTCATAATCAAACATAATTTTATTTTTTTTTCTTGTGAACGTAATGCTAAAACATTTATTGACATTCAGAAAAAGCTGATTAAGATTACAATAAGACACTAGATTATCGAGATCGTTTTGCAACATGGAACAATCGTCTAAAGACTTGACTCGTATAAATAACTTGGTATCGTCAGCAAACATGAGAAAATTTTGATTGATATATTTGTTAATATCGTTTATGTATATTAAAAATAATAATGGGCCCAGGTGGGATCCTTGGGGAACCCCAGAAGGAATCATAATGTAATTAGAAGTAAATCCTAGAACCGCTACCGCTTGGCTTCTATTTTCAACATAAGAAATGAGCCATCTAAGAAGATCACCATGAATACCCATTTCGCGAATCTTACGAATCAAGACATTGTGATTTATTTTGTCGAAGGCCTTGGCAAAATCAGTATATATGGCGTCCACCTGGTAGCCCTCTTCCATGGCCGATAGTATGAAATGATTGAACTCAAGCAAATTTGACTCAATCGACCTGCCGCTTAAGAATCCGTGTTGGTTCAATATAATGTCATTTCTTATTACTGGGTTGATTTTATCCGTGACAATTTTTTCCATAGTTTTTCCAAAAAGTGGAAGTTTGGATATCGGTCTATAATTACTGATATCGGATCGGTCACCACCTTTGTGGATAGGAGTAATGAGTGCTCTCTTCCACACGGAGGGAAAACATCCCTCTCTAAAAGATTGTGTATACAACTTGGAGAGCGGAATGGAAAGTTCCACAGCACAATGTTTAATAAGCAAAGGGTGAATACTGTCTGAAACAGGACCCTTATTGACATCAATATTACTAAGGTATTTAAGGACAGTAGGTCGATCAAAGTCAATTATATTCAATGAAGTGCTTGTTTCGTTATCATTAGTTTGAGGAGGCGCCATACATGATGTACTGCCAGAAGAGTCAGGTACAAAAACGGACTTAAAATAATCGTTAAATTGATTTGATATGGATAAACCATCACAGGAAGATACATTGTTTAAATGCATTGACGACGGTAGATTAGAGTTGTTACATCTTTTGTATTTAGAAAATGACCACAAAATTTTTGGGTTTGTTTTCAAGGTTTCTTCCACACTTTCAATATATTTTTCGTAACATATTTATGAACGGTTTTTGACGAGATCTTAAGAGGGAAAAAGTTTGAAAATCTTCAACTTGTTTAAATTTCTTCTATTTTTTATGGAATTTAGATTTTTCTTTCAATATCTTTATTAGGGCTTTGCTATACCAAGGGGGGTATTGATTAGGGCTAAAAACTATTTTTTTAGGGACACGTAATTCAAATAAATATAAATATATATATATATATATATATATATATATACATATATATATATATATATATATATATATATATATATATAAATATATATATATATATATATATATATATATATGTATATATATATATATATATATATATATATACATATATATATATATATATATATATATATATATATATATATATATATATATATATATATATATATATATATATATATATATATATATATATATATATATATATATATATATATATATATATATATATATATATATATATATATATATATATATATATATTATATATATATATATATATATATATATATATATATATATTTATATATATATTTGTATTTATTTATATATATATATATATAAATTTATATATATATATATATATATATATATATATATATATATATATATATATATATATATATATATATATATATATATATATATATATATATATATATATATATATATATATATATGTATATATATATATATATACATATATACACATATATTATCATCATATAACAAGTAAACATTAACACACACTGGTCGTTTGGAGCATTTAGGGAGGAAATAAATATGTTCTCATTCAATTTTTTTAAACGTTGATACATCAAAATATAATTAATTATATACATTGAATACGAAAAGTATAATAAAAAACGTTTTTAAAGATATTAATATAAGAAAATAATTTAAAATAAAGTAGTAGTTCAGCGAAAATGAGTATTAATAGTACAAGATTAATATTAATTTGGTACTAACCTTGAATTTATATATATTATATTATACCCATGTGACTTATAATAGCCATATTATTTGCAATATCCATTATAAAAACTTTTTTAAACAGACAGAAAAAAAAACAAAGAAAAAATAAAGAACACATTTTTCTTTGTAACGCTTTAAATATACAAAATAAAGCTAATTCTATTTATTGTCCAGGAGGCACTGATTACACGGAGGGATGATCCCACGGATTTTATTGGGTTTTCTCTTATTAAGAATATAATATTCTTTTAAGGGTTGCTGTTTCTTGTGTCATAAGTGTTTCTTGATGACACTTCGGAGCACATTAGAGTGTCCATAACCGGTGCTGATGGGTTCCGGTGGTTCGGAAAAAGGTAGCTAACGATACGTGGCGTAGTACCACACGGGGAGACTGTATTCATACGGGACGAATATTTCCTTTTTTGCCATACAAATTTTCGAGCCAAAGTGCCATTATCACTTTATTACGATTCATCGCCAATGTGATGATGACAATAACTATAGCATGCAGATTGAAAAAAATATTCATTGGTTAGGTTCATACACAGGGTGGCGCAAAATTAACCATCAATTTTTAATACCAAATAACTTTTTTACTAAATAAATAAAAAAAATAATTAATGAAAATCTTTATTTGGACTCTTACATTTTTTTGTTAAGTAGAAAAGCTGATATCCGTCTAAGTGGTTGCCACCAGTGTTGATTAACATTTGTGCCCGTTTGATCAATCTGTTTGTATACTGCATCTATCTTGTTCATAAACGTCAAATATGATTGACGTACGATGTCATTTGCAAACATTATAACATCTTTCGAATGGGTTATTAATTTTTCGCCACCCTGTACAACCGGAACGGTACGAAGGAAAAAGTAAGAAAAAAACATGTTAAATCATTTTTACATATATCTTAAGGCTAAACTTGCAAACATCCAATATAAAAAGCGACCGGGCGCGCAAGGGGCTAGACGTGATAATGCGCGCAGTTGGACGTTTTTGTATTGATTTTTTTTTTAAATACAAAAACGGTGAACATTTTAAATACAAGTTTTATTTAACTAAACTCCGCGTTTTAAAATGATGAGGAATGCATCGAAACACGTCGGAAAACATCGAAATAGTGGTATTTACCAAGTAAAACATAAAATAATAATCCATTTTTAATTAATGTTTTACTTTTATTACATTACATTTGACGGTGTTTGAAAATGATGCGGAATACATCGAAACACGTGCCACAGTTGATTTTAAGAAATAGTAGTATTTAAAAAGTAAAACATTTATTGAAAATGTATAGATTTTTACCACAAAGTGGGTGCCGAATCAAAAAATGAAATAATAATCCATATTTATGTTCACCTACGTTGAGATATTATCATTTACATTGTTATTTTTATAGATTTATACAAATTTACAAAAAATTAGTATGATTTTTTAATTTTTTTTTCTGAATGCTTGATGTAAAAATAAACACTTTATTTCTAATTGACTAAATCAATTGTAGAGAGGTTACATACAAACAATACAATAAGTTTATAATACAAATTCGTCCCCACTGGGATACCGTGCTGAGGGCACATTAAATTATTTTAAACGAATTATAATTACTATCTAAGTTACTACAATTGGACAGAGGGGGATGAGTATAAATTAAATAAAACGGCATAGTGTTGCTTCGTTGAAATTTTTGAGCTATTTTATTTCAGCTTGCTTCATTAATCTATTCTGATGTCAGTTTTTTAAAACGTCAACATTTGAAATCCGATATTTCAATAGAAATGCATGGAGTTACCCAAGTTTTTTAATTTTATTTTTTTAAATCGATATATTTAGTGATACAAATATTTTAACAACTTCTTCTTCTTTTTCTTTTTAAAGGACTAAGTCCTGTCACTCTCCGCTCCTGGGAGGTGGAAGACCAGCTATCCCTCCATCGTTTAGGTGGTCTTCCTGGGGGTCTGCTACCTCTCATGCTGCTGTACGCTGGTATCTTCACCACCCGATCTGAACTCGCTCTATTTTAACGACGGTATATATTATTATTCACCCCAAATTGTGCACAGGACACTGCGTCGTATAGAAACAGTTTTATCGTACAATACACGAAGAAAAGGTGATTGGCTTTGTGATTACGGTACCAGTCCGTGGTAGTCGATCGCTAGGAGGTCAGATCATGAGCTAGGATCATGGTTCCGGGTTCCGGTGAAAAATCACTTATATGTATTTATTCTGACCTTCCTAGCGATCGAACCCGGGACTTCGAACACTGTTGCCTGTCGAACTAACCACTACATTATGAAGGCCAACTCAGTAAATACTATGAAAACTGAAAATTTGTTACGTATAAAACATATTTCGTACTTAAGATTTTCTAAGTATAGATTTACGGATATTATTATTCGATCATTTAACTTTGTTTCTTAGAACGGAAAGCAAAGTATAAGTATAGCATTTCACAAAAGTTTGGTTGTGTCCAAATCTTTGTTCACAATTTCTGAATAATTTGAATAAAAAAATACGGTCAAAATATAATAAAAATAAAAATTGAAAATGATGTTTCTGAAGTCTCCTAGTATAAAAAATAATTTTAAGTTAAAAAGTTTAAAGTAAAATTAGTAAAGATCTTTACTAATTTAAAAAAAACTCACTGAATTCAATTCAACATGCTATCACGTGAGGAATGTGGTTTCAACTGAAGTATAAATATAACTTCCGAAATTCGAGTAGTCTAGTTGTAAATCATGGCTAAAATGTTGAATGTTACACGTGTATAAAGTCATCACTTAAACCAGCTTAAAACAGGTCGTAGATCCAGATTCATCTTTGTTGAGATATCAATAAATAATCTTCTTAAACAATCAGATTATTTAAGTAATATAGTATAAGGTCTTTTTTTATTTTGTTTTGATTCATAATAATTTTTGATATGTTGTATATTATTTTGTATAGGTGTTTTCAGTCTTTTTATTCAGGTATTTTTCAGTAATTCTGTGCAATTATAACTTCGAAAACGCTAATAGACTTTTAATTGAAAATCGGAGCCCTTGTTTTGTTATACCTGTATTTTGAAAATCCGGATCAAGGTAGGAATACCTCACAGCGGCTTGCGATTGAATATTTGTATTTTATTGATTTGTGCAATGGGATAATACTATACGTCTTAAGGACTTGTACAATATCATCTCTTATCGGAGTAACGGATGTATGTAGGAGATCGGCCGCACGTCTGTACTCGACTAATAGTCCCCCCAGTCAGGTGGTGCGTCTAGGTGAGCGTATCAATCAATCACCCTTAAAAGGTATACTTTCCTAGTTGCGGTTACATCTTTTATTTATGAAAAAGTTTGTGATTTGTTATATGGGTTACTGTTATTTCAATAATGTAGCAAATGAACAAAAATTTGTAAGAAACAGCGATTATACAATTTTTTTATCAGTTCTTGTTTGATTACCAAGACAATTATACGAGTTCAACAACAAATTAATCTTATTCATTGAATAAATCGCGTAATTTATTAACAATTTTTAACTTTCAAAAAAACGTCTGAAATATTTGGAGCCTTAATCCTGTCCATCATATTATTTTTCCTTGGCTTCCTGAGCCTCTTATTCTTCAAAACTTTACTTGATCCTACTTCCTTTTCCTTTCCTTGTTCTCATTCCATTTAATATTAAATATGGAATATTTTTTTTTAATGAAAATCTGGCTATTAACAGGGCTTACAACCTGTCGCAGGCTTAGACAGGCAATAATTCCTGTTAATACCCAGACTTTTGTATTCTATTTCATCTATGTTGTGATGTAAACTCCTAATTGGACAAACCCAGATATGTGAACAAAGACTTTCTACATACCCAAAATACTGTAAATTGTAATTATTTTTACATTTTGTCAATCCGACATAGATGAAGAAGAAAATATGGAATTTTGGGTATTAACAGGGCTAATGACCTATCATAGGCTGGTTAAGTGATCACTTTACTTCCATATTCTTTTTCATCTAGGTTGAGATGTAAAAATGTAAACATAACCACTAAGTGAAGAAACAAAGATTTGTGAACTATTATTTTGACACATTAGAACTAGTTTTATATATTTTTTATTGTTGATACTTTTCTGCATGTATTATCTGCTTTTTAATTACAAATGGCTGTATGAGGCTCAAGCTTTAGAATACTATCACAAGTATATTTTGTTGTTTGGAAGATATTGTTTCTTAGTAACTAACTCGCCCATATGCATTTATTCAGTAAAAGAAGATTAAATTATTGAATAATAAGAGTATTCGTCGTTCGCCGATCGCTGCAGGGTAAGTGAACCCTTAGTCCCTGGTAAGTGGTCTTATTTAAAAAGGGTGCGTCAGCCGCTGCATAGGAAACCCAACTCAAATCCATTCAAATTAATAATTCAAATATTTTAAAAAGGTTACACCAACTAGGCGTTGTACACGTAATACTAAAGTATTCGAAGCATGGAGTAAACAATGGGGTAATACACTCACAATAGAGAAAAGTCCGGAACCATTTTGTTCCTTTTTTATGAGAATATCCGGTAAGGAAAAAAGAAATAAATTGAAAACAGTTATTAAATTTCGTCTGGAGGGAGATTTTTTTTCAATAAAGAAATTGAATAGTTGTTTACCATTACAGGTTCGATTCCTGGGAGAGTAATGAAAATATTATTATCACGAAAAAAATACCTTTCATGGTGTAAATTATGAGCTCTCATGAATTATTTATTCAATATTTAGTGTCCGCCTGCGTGGTGTAATGGTTAGTGTGTTTAACTACCGTACTGGAGGTACCGGGTTCAATTCCCAAAGGGGGGTCAATCGCTTATATTTATTTTTAACACTCTTATAAGTATTTCATTGTTTTAGAATTAGTACATAAACCCTGATGATGACAAGGTTCTTGTCGAAACCGGTTGGAATAAGTGTACCAATAAAAAGTGGTTAAAACAAAGTTGTTTTATTTTATAAAGTTTATAAGATGTGCCACAAAGTATCTGCGAAAAACATAAAAAAAAACTCTAAAATGTATTTGATATTACTCTGGTCTGGTCCCTGAAGCGCAGGAGTGATCACCTTACCTTCATGTGTTAACGGTCAAGATAACATTGGGTTTATATGATGCAGTGCTCTAGTGATCATTGGGTACGGATGAGGGTTTGAATGAATAAATATTTAGTGACAAAAAACTAAAATTTAAATTAAACATGACTGCCAATTAATAAAAAAAGTATTTCATAAATTATTTTGATTTTACAATTTGATTTTTACAGCATGATTTATAAAGAAAATTATCATATAAATCAGGATTTTAATTACAGGAGTTTTTTTCATAATTTTCTATTGTAATTGGAGATAATCCAGATTTTGTGAACAAGTATTTGGACATACTCAAAATGTTGTGATTGAAATAAATGTTTATCCTTTGCTGTTTATTTTTTATTTAAATTTATTATCCTGATTCTGCCACCGGATACCCTGTACATTTATTCCATTAAAATATCCACCTGATACTATATTACATGACATTCATTTTTGTAAAGTTTTCCTCGTCAACTTATAAATAGAAATATCCAACTTGTTTTGTTTGTGACATACCGTAAAGTGGGTTTACTTTGCACCATGGGTGATACTTTGCACCACCTTCTGTAAAGAAATTGTGGAGCTGGTCATCCCTGATACATGTCACTTTTCATTCTACTTTCTTTTGTTTCTGATAGATGGCACTTCAATCTACTTTTTGGTTTATAGAAGTAACAGTCGGTCGCTATTGCTTCAATGCGTTTTTCCTGTCCGAATGTAAAGAAAGTTTTCTGTCTGAAAATTGTGTCCGAAAAAATCCAATGTAATCAGTATACTGAAACAAGTTACAACAAGTGAGTGGTCTCTTAATCGTAGGTAGGTAAGCCCTGCTTTTCTCAAATGCTGTATTTTTTAGTTACGTTGTCAAGTTTATGTAAAAATAATATTTTTTTAAGAACTGACTTGTATTGACCACTTTTGGGGTAACATTGCACCAGGTGCAAAGTATCCACAAAAGGCCATAGTTAATTAATTTGATGAAAAGTCTTAAAACGGCTAATACAACTTGACATTTTTGCTAAATATCTATAGGTTTTGTGTACTTACTTTATTCCTGATGGTATATTTTTTTCAAAAATCTCAAGAACACACAAACAGCGGCCTTATGCCAGACGATACTGCGATTTTACACCGAAGAGAGTGGAGCAGTGTTTGGAGGCCATTCGAAATGCTACAATCAGTCAAAGAAAGGCTGAAGAAAATCCCCAGAAGGACGATTAACTATAAGCTCAAAGGACCTCCGATATGTGACAAGGGCGAAGAGCAATCCTTCGTAAACTGCATAGTAGACATGAGTGAGTACGGTTTCCCAGTGAGTGTTTTTAACATTCGCTACATTCTTATAGCCTATTTGGATAGATTTGGCAGAAGAATACGAATATTAAAGAACAACGTACCAGGCTCTGAATGGATAAGATCATTTTTGCAAAGACATAAAACCTTGACTGTTGCTAAAACTAGTCAGTTGCTTAATCGGTTGCCATTAAAAGCGTATGACGATGACGTGCGCCAGAGTTTTCAACAGTTTTTGGAAGAAAACAGATTCAACCCAAAGAATTCAGTCTTAAAACGCAGGAAAACGATACCGATAGAACCAGGTAAGAGCATTGCTCACGATCCAAATGTCGAAATGAACGTTGACGAGACACAAATGCTACCTGAACCAACTACATCAATGATCCCATCTTCCGCATCGAAACTTCCAGCATATTTAGCATAAACTGATAATAGTTCACACGGAAGCTTTGAGGAAGAGGGAGAAGAACAAAAACGATGACTGAAACCAGTTATCGTATTTGTTCTTCCGTTTCATTAGGACCAGTAAAAAAGAAGGTGGGAGAATATGTTGTATTTCATTATGAAGGAGAACAATTTCCGGGACAGATTTTGGAAATAAAGAAAGACAGAGCTTTTAAATCCATGCAGGAGAGTCTCAAATCGTGGATGTGGCCGATGAAGGATGACTTTCTTCAATATTCTTGGAAGGATGTAGTGGGTTCCATAAAAGAACCGAAAATGCAATCCAAAAGAGGTTTCTTTACCGTCCCGGAACTTGACTATATTTAGACCTAATTTAATTTTAATTCCTATTACCTATGTAGTACGATATGTTTAAATATCCACCTTTTATTTTATATAATTTTGAACCTTCAGTATTGGAAAAAAGATCATTTTTGTTAGATTTTTCAATATTTTTTTTTTAATTTCTATCAAGTGTCTTATTTTTCCATAATTATACAATATTATAATCTGCTTTTAGCGAACTGTGAGCCAAAACCCTTCATAAGGTGCAACGAAACTTGTAGGATAGCCTTTACTTTGCATCAATTGGGATTCTAGTACGAAAAGTGTAGAGAAAATATCATGGTGCAAAGTTGTACTTTACCCGGGGATACTTTGCACCAAAATATAAATATAAAAAAAAAATACAGGCAAAATAGATAAAAATTTAAAAATGTATCAGACATGTTACAGGTATATGTGTTATTACATTGCAATAGTTGAAACCTCAGAAAAAGTAAAAAACCTGATCTGAATAGACAATTTTTTGAAAAAATGCAGTATTTTGGTGCAATGTATACCCACTTTACGGTACCATTTGTGGAACGATGATAAAACCAAATGGAATAATAAATGTGCGAGCACCACCATTTAAATGGGTCAGGCTGTGGTCCTGAGGTACAGTGTCACGGACAATGAGTCAGAGCTCTTGGTTCGATCCCTACTCTGTCGTCACAACTTGATTCCTATTCGCAAACACAAATCTGAGTCTTGAGAGAGCCTATCTAAAAATAATATTAAATTGAAATACAACATTTTGAGTGCATCCAAATACTTGTTCACAAATCTGAATTATCTCTTATTATAGGAGTAATTATTCATATTATTTATTGACATCTCAAAATAGATGAAGAAGAATATGGAACCCAGGCATTTACGGGGCTGACGACCGTCATAGGCTGGTTTAATGTTGGTTTTATGTTACACGTGTGTAAAGTGATCAACCAGCCTATTACGGTCGTAGTTCCCGTAAATGTCCAGACTTCCATATTCTTCTCCATCTTTGTTGAGATGTCAAAAATAATTAAATTGAAATATTTGTGTATCTCGTAAGAACTTTGTCTTCTAGCAAATATGGTGCAAAAAGCACTAAGAAGGTGTCAATTGAAGGATAAATACAAATTACAATATTTGAGCAGTCGTATCGTCATGGGTAGAATGTAGAATGTTACACGTGTTTAAAGTGATAAACACGTATAACATTCATCATTCTATGATATGACTATATAAGTATTTATTCACTTTAACCAGCTTATGACAGATCAAAAGTAATGAAAATACCTAGACTTCTATATTTTTCTGCATCTATGTTTAGAAACCAATGTATTTGCATATCAAAAACACTGGCAAATTCAATTCTGGAGATGTGAAATTCTTGTATTCTTGAAATTATTATATGTCTGCACGTAAATTGTAGTCAGTTTTAAATGTACGTCTTCTCACTGTGGAGTAATATATAGAGCAGAATAATTTTACATGTCAGTATGAATGAGAATCACGTTACAAGTAGGAATATCATCTGCAATCCTTTTAATCAAAAGGCTTACAACAATCTCTTTATCATTCATCTTTACACAAAGTGAACGATGAATGATAAGGAGAGTGTTATTTTACCATACCACAATGTTAAAAATGCTTTTAATATACAAAAAAGGCATAAAAACTAATTTGTCTTACAATACACACATGTATGTAAGGATTGTTTCAGCATACCTATCGAGTAGTTGTTTGTTGAAAATATCCGTATTAAAAATATCCTCTCCTGTCTCATGTATTTCAATATTATTTTCATGATTGATTTTAGTGCAACATTATACAATTGTATATATATATATAAATATATATATATATATATAATATATATATATATATATATATATATATATATATATATATATATATATATAAATATATATATATATATATATATATATATATATATATATATATATATATATATATATATATAAATGTATATATATATATATATATATATATATATATATATATATTATATATATATATATATATATATATATATATATATTTATTTATATATATGTATATATATATATATATATATATATATATATATATATATAAATATATATATATATATAAATATATATATATATATAATTATATATATATATATATATATATATATATATATATATATATATATATATATATATATATATATATATATATATATATATATATATATATATATATATATATATATATATATATATATATATATATATATATATATATATATATATATTTATATATATAATATATATATATATTTATATATATATATATATATATATATATATATATATATATATATATATATATATATAAATAGTTAGCATATGATGTTAATTTCAAACATATTTATGTACTATCGTGAAATGTACATATAATGTAATGACGGATCATTCAATTACGAGAGCTTTGTTAAAAAAATAATGTAGTTAAATTCTTGCCTTTTTAATAACGATACAATAAAGTTTTCTTCATTAAAGTAATGTGACCGAGATATTATTGTAAAGGTGAAATGTATACTTAACTTGGGGTTCCCTTAAATAAATGACAACGTCAATTCAGACGCTCAAAGAAATGCATAAAAATGCTGATTTAAGGGATGAATTAAGTAAAATTACCAACTCAACTATGCAATACCATACAAAGTTGAGTTCATACGTAATATAGCGAATGCATTTCCTAGTCTACTTGAGATTGTAATAAGCTATTCCAGAAAGGGTGAATTATTTAACACGTTGTGCCTCAACTGTTTTGTGAAATATATATTTAGATTTTTTAAAAATATTTTGATTTCATTTTTATCATCAAACGTTTTGAATTTTCAAGACTCATGATTTACACGGGGATTAATTTCTGGTGTTGAGTTTATAATTGAAAGGTATGTATAATATTACTATGGAGTTAATATCAGTAACATAATCGTTTATTTTTTTTAAACAGCACAATATAAACGATTATGTTCAAAAAGTGACATTTGGCTTTAAAAATATAAAAAAGCATCTAAAACCATGTGTTGTTGCAATATTTAAATGAAAAATTAAATATAATATAGGATACATAAGTAATGATGAAAAATATTGGAATGGTTATTTTTTCAGATATGCTAGAAGCTGAAAAATTTTACTGACTTAATAATTATTTTGTTAATATGGATCTTTTAAAAATTTGAACATAATGAATAATAAAAAAAAATTATGGACTTTCACCGCGAGTGTCAATGTTTTATTTGTATTACTTGAATAATAAAAAACATGTCTTGATAGTAATTCCTTGTCGCACAGTTGCAGAATTGTTGCATGGAACGGAAGCTTCCGCTACCCGGAATGCCGCGAGGGCGCGAAATTCGAGGAACTCGCATCTCTCGCTGTCAAAAGAGACAGAAATCATAAACATCAAAGGTTCCCACTGCCTTATCTGACTACCTCACAGCCACTGTGACTCCTGACTCCACGTACTCTGCACAAACTACACTCCGTTACATTCCTCATCCTTCAAAACGCTTTCTGAACTGAGGAAAACATCAAAACGACCTGCGCCCGCATATTATCATTTTTTACGGCCTCCCTCATTTCAATCTCGTCTGAGATAAGCAATGCGATTTTATTTATTCTGGATGAAATGCACGCCGGTATCTGCGGACGGATTTGTCTGAACGAGGCTTTGCGATGTTTGTGATGTGTGGGCACGACCTTTCCGAAGGATTACGCTTGTTATTAAGTACACAGACATCGGTTTCGGATTTAAGCTTCGATAGTGAACAAAATATCCTCTGGCGTTATTGTGTATACATAGCTTAAAAATTTATCTGTTCATTTTCTCGTCTCATTTTTACCAAAAATACTTAAATAAAGCATGAAAAAATCTATGTTTTTGTTATTAACAAACATAATTTAAACTTTTATATTTAATTTCAACTCAAAGACATTAAGTAAGCTAAATCGAGGATATTTCCTCGAACGAAATACAGTTTCATGTCAAATATTTCTTTAAATTTAATATACTTTTGACGTCCATTTCATTTGAAACAATAAATTATACGAGTAAAGTTTCAAAATTAATTAAATAATATTATTTCATCACTTGGTTTTATTTGATCTTATTTATATTGAGTATACATAAAGTATAAAACTCTTTACTAAACTCTTTATATATGGTATATATTAAGAGTTTAATTTAATTGTTTTGTACTTACTAAACATATTTTATAAAATGACGAAAAACACTAAAACTAACATAAAAATAAAATTACACTTATGATATTTAACTGAAACACAAAAGTTTCTCAATTTTTATAAGAATATTGAATTTTCAAAAAAAAGTTTTAAAAATAAACCAGTACTCGTGACAATTACGTGTTTTATTATATTCATAAACATTGTTAAATATTGCATGCGTAACATAAGCTTAATTAGGATGGGATCACGTAAGATTAAAGTTTGGTGTCAGGAGGGAGGTGTATTGGCTTGGGGTGGTTTTGATAGATCTTACCCCCTTTTCTCCCCTCTATCCGTATTCTTTACTAGGATGTCAGAAAAAAAAGAATAAAAAGTAATGAAAAACGTCATTAAAACCATGTTTTATTCAGCGTTCGTTAGCAGTTTCTAAGTGCCCAATAAGATTTTTTGTGATATTAGAAACATATACAAATTATCTTCTAATCCTTATCCACACCCAATGATGCATAGGGCACTGCATCGCATAGACGCAGTGTTATCTTGATCGTTACTTACATGAAGGCAAGGAAGGCAAGGTTGAAACTCCAGCGTTTCAGAGACCAGTCCAGGGTAATATTATATAAATATTAGAGTTGAAATCACTAAAATTTATTCTCTCCATCTACCCCTGCGGTAAAGTGGCGTGACGGTTAGCTTGTTTAGATTTTACAAATTATATATTTTTTCCAAAACTACATACGGTAAAAACCCATATCATTCGTAAAATCGCCCTATCACTTGACATGAGGATTTTTTTTGGTTATATTTAAAATCAGCTTTTATAAAAATGGGTGGCCTTTATTCGAAGCTTTACGTAGTTATACTGCTCGATCTGGCCCAGGATCGTCCATTTATTACATATTCATTTATAAAATGCAGGATGTAGTTCGGTTTACATATTTTTTTTATTCGCAACGTATAGGGTGTCAAAAAAATTCATCACTTATTCCAGATTTTTCTCCACTTTGGAGTTATTATATAGATATAGATATTTTTATTCATATTTCATTACGTTAAAATAATAATAAGAAAGTCTCAGTATTTATAGGGCAAACGATCTATTAAGTGTTGTTTAAGTGATCACTTTATCAGTTTTAATATTCACTATTCTGATTTACAACCACACTACTCAAACTTCTGTAGTTATTTTATGTTTTAATTTTAAATCAAAAATAGATTTTTTGAGTCTTCTAAGTTGTATTTTATTAACAAAAACACAAAAGAAATTAATATTGTGACAATTGTTTCGCTAACTTATGGCATTTTCAAACGAATGTTTCGACATTCGACAGAATGTCGAATTGAAAATTGAAAATTGAAAATTGATACATAAATTAAAATGGAGTTCTTCAAATTAAACGCCAAATCAGTAAATTCTGTAGTTACATTTATGCTTCAATTAAAAACGTCTGGCGCGTGTGAGCAGTTTAAAAAATTTCAGTGGTGTGGTCGTGGGTATAATGGTGAATATTGCACGCGTGTAAAGTGATCACTAAACCAGTCAATGATAGGTCGTACGCCCTATAAATACCGAGACTTCTTTTTGATCTATGTTGAGATGTCAAAAATTATACAATAAAGTTGTACAACCTGCTTTCATTATCTAAAAAGTCATTAAAAAAAAACTTATTTAAAAAATATACATATAAAAGTGCAATTCAAATGAAGATAATGGAAGTGTGGAATAGATCTGAACTGCATCGCATAATTTAGCCATGTCGTATTTGGTTGCATATTTTTTATTTTTATTTTATTTTACGGGAAAACTCACTGAGGGCACATTATTATAATTTGTGATTTGTAATTATGAATAAGATGAAAAAATCAAACAAGAAGTAAATTCTATATTCCTATTTGAGAATACTTCAGTCTGCCTCCGATAAAACGTGTGTCTATTATGAACTACCTTTCTTTACGTGTGGGTGGGTTGGAATACTGTAAATGTACCTACACAAAATAAAAGCCAATTTACAGACAAACCTTGCTATTTTAAGAATATGATCAAATAATCGTTTGAAACTTTGAAATAATTTACAAGGCTAGTTTGTAAACAAGGTTTCACTATTACATGACGGTATAATTATACCCGAAAATTATAGAAAACTTAGATTCTAAACCAATTTGATGAGTTTAGTGTTTGATTGCTCAAAACGTCTTAAAATAGAGAAGATTTCAGAACAGAATGAAGACAAGCATATAAAATAAAACTATAATATAAAACTTGGTAACTTTAATATAACCTTTGTAAATTAAACTAAATTTTTAATAAAATATTTGCAATAAATAAAACTTTATGTATTATCGAATATGTGAAAAAACAGCTTTACGGAAGCGGAATGTATTTATGCAAAAGTAACATGTATATAAATATATATATATATATATATATATATATATATATATATATATATATATATATATATATATATATATATATATATATATATATATATATATATATATATATATATATATATATATATATATATATATATATATATATATATATATATATATATATATATATATATATATATATATATATATATATATATATATATATATATATATATATATATATATATATATATATATATATATATATATATATATATATATATATATATATATATATATATATATATATATATATATATATATATATATATATATATATATATATATATATATATATATATATATATATATATATATATATATTATTTTTAACAAAGTAAACTTATTACAAATTGAATAAAATGTCCACCGTCTTCTAAACTAACAAACTTACGGCTTCATTGTTATAAACTATTATTACGTTTGTGAACACACACACATAAATACATATAAAGAAAAAATCTTGAAGAATAAACACATGAATATTGAATGTGTATTTGTACATGAACATTTAACGTTTTGAGAGTTGGCCACTTTTTCCAGTACGACTACGTTATATATATATGTATGTGATAAAGTTATTTCGTTAGTTGTAAAATGGAAAATGAAAAAAATAGTTCTTCAAATATCCATTGTATTTGAAATATTTTTTCAGTCAATTATTCAAACAGTTTCTTAGAGAAAGGTCGATTAAAACCATATAATTCCTAACAATATAGTACGTCTATGGAGGCATTAATTATATTATTTAATAGAATACCATTCTACGTGAAAGCGTCTCCTCTTTTCTCGCTGTTTCTTAGTGAAAATACTAAACAACCCTTATCCACTCCCCAACCCTAAATTTATCATGATATCCCAATAATTAAGATTAGCTATTGAATGCGGAGTCAAACAGAAATGCGGAGAGAATTGAAACAGGAGACAAATAGTTTTTTTGGTGGAAATTCGGTGGTCTTATATGTATATTATTTTTTGTACGAATATTTAAATTGTATTTTTCTGGCATGCTGAAGTGGTTTGTTTTCTAAATTATAAGTTAAGTTGTATGGAAATGTTGAATAAATAAAATTGCTTATCTTCTTAACATGAATATCAATAGATGTCGCTTCAAATTTGCGCTTTTATGGGCAGTAGTATTTAGTACATTACATTTAGTACACCTTCTTTCTGAACCTAATTCTAGAATTGCGGTCATAATTTCTAAAATGATAAAGCTAAACGCATTTAAACTATGAAATTTTGTATAATTTATTTTTGTTATTATTATTATTATAACTATTACTACCATCACGCCGTTACCCCGCAGGGGTAGGCAGAGAGGATGGAACGCTACACTCTTCTGTCTTGACATTTTTTTTGTTTGTGAATAAAAATAATACTTGACACTGGCAGAAACATCTTTTGAATGGGTGACTGCCAAATAAAAAAAAAATAAATTGACATCTCAAAATAGAAGAATATGGAAGCTTGGTTATTTTATTCTGGGTATTGTATTGTAGTCTGGGTATTAATATCAACCAGCCTGTGGTTGGTCGTAAGAAAATTCCCAAACTTTCATATTCTTCTTCATCTATGTTGAGATGTCAATTTACTTTATGTAGTTGTTGTGTTGATTGAGTGCTACAAAACCACGTTTATTTTAAAAACTATGTTAAATTCAAGAAACTTGCCTCGAATACCGCAGGGTTTATAATGGCTATATTGCTTGCGAATGCTTTAGTCAGTGTTTCTCCACCTTATTTGTACCGTGCTCCACTTCAACAATTAAAAATCTTTACGTCTGTCATTTTATTTACCTAACAAATTCTAAAAAAGAATTACTTAAAAAATGCACATATGCGATATACACTGTTTTCATTTCTTATTTGTCGTCTTTTTCTTCTTCTTCTTCTTCTTCTTGGTGTAGGCCTTGTGGCCTGTTCTTTAGAAGAATAAGTCTCTGATTCCCAGCTGTCGGTATTCTGCTCTTTGGTAGTCTGCCTGGAAGTCTACCTTGAGGTTAGCCGTCCAGTGCAATGTGGGGTATTCTGGATGACTCCAATCTCTTCAAATTTTTCTTATCCTAGTGTTACTTGTACTTGTACTAATAACGGGAGGAATTGGTGAATGTTACACGGGTGTAAAGTGATCAATTAAACCAGCCTATGACGGTCGTCAGCCCTGTAAATGCCAGACTTCCATATTCTTCTTCATCTTTGATGAGATGTCAAAAAATAATGATGTTCAAATTGTCTGTTGGAAAACACTGGTTTGAGTAATATCCTTCCGGCGCCCGCAGCCCACCTTTTTGTGTTACATTGGCTACTCGTAGGCCATTATATGTATATTTTCATTATTTCTGTTTTATCTTATCAAATAACCCAAAACCCAACAAGATACTTCATTCTGGGTTGTATTAAACTCTGTTCACTTCATAAAGCCTTCGAAATTAATGCGAATAATTTACTTTAATTTAACTAACTAACTCACTAACCATCACGCCGCTTCTCCGCAAGAGAAGGCAAAAATAATATAACGCCACACCAATCTGTATAGGAAAAATAATCTTCACCTCTTTCTCATTCATGTATCTCCTCATACACACCCACCGATTATTCAAGCTCCAAACCTGACCACTTTTAAGTATTTAAAACGCTTGATCATGTTTTGTTTTCCTCGGTCCATTTTTGCATCCATTTACAATAAATTTATCTATCGCCCCATAATTAAAAAAATATATTTTTTCCTCACTCCTTTGATTCAAATGGCAAAACCATCTCATCACACCTTTCTTAATTTTATGTTTATCTCAGCCTTGAATTATTTCCTTATATCACCATTATAACATCTATCATACATCGTTTTGCCACACAGATAAAAATAAAGATAAGCTAGCTTTGTCTCAGAGATCGCATTTCAAATACATTAATTTTTCACATGTAAATAAAACTACTTGTACCTAAGTTGATGTTATGTAGTACCCTATGCACCATTTGAAGCGGATAAGCGATTTTATTAGTAGTAAATGGTTTGAAAATGTCTATTCAAAATTTTTATCAATAATATCAGGAGAGGAAAAAATGACTTTATGAGAAATTTTTTTTCTTGAAATCCCTTAGTCGCTTCATCCCCCGTCATGCACCCCATGACACACGTCTATCCGTATTTGTGTTTCACCCCGTGGGAATTTCTATTCTCATTTTATTGCGAGTTGCTTGTATGTTTTTATTTTTTGTCAAAAGCACGTTTTCCGATATTATTTTTATTTGCAACGAAATATTATCAACTTTATATTACACAACTGCAATGATTTACCTTTAAGCGAGTTCATTATTCGTTTAGTTCGCAGCTTAATAAATTTTATATTAAAACCCACAGTTCGTGAAACAAAACGATGAATTTCATGAAAATTATGAGGATCATAAACAAATGTATTATTTTTAGATTAAAACCAACGGATTTAACGCATACAATCGCGACATTGTGAGGAAATTAACACATTGTCTATTAATGAATGCAATTATTAATTGAATATTTATGATGAAATTAACTTACCTATCTACAAATATAAATGGACCATAAATATATGTTTTTAATATGAATGCAAAAAATGATTTGAGTCAAGTACTAGGTATTTTTAACCCTTTGTAAAACACCAGGTATTTCTTTTGTAATTGTTAAAGCTTTCTTTTTGGTAACTTCAATCTAGATTTTGGGACTCCAACCCCATTGGGTTATCCGCCATCTTAAATAAAATACAATCTATCTTTATATATATATGTATATATATATATATATATATATATATATATATATATATATATATATATATATATATATATATATATATATATATATATATATATATATATATATATATATATATATATATATATATGACACAAAATGAAATACGCATATTCATTTCCAAATTGATAATTTATAATATGATATCTGAATATATTGAATGCAAAAAGGGAATAATCCCCACATTTTGTGAAAATCACTTTGCGAATTTAATGGATTCTCTAATGAGTCGCAAATTATTAAACGGAATTCAACGCAAATACCACGAAAATTGGCATATATTTTACCACTTTAAAATTAAATGTAAATTTGTGAAAGCTGAATAAGAAAAAGTGTCAGAAATAAAGAAGGTATTAAAAGCAATCTTAGTATCGTCCCATAAAATCTAAAAATATGTGGTAAACCAATTTTTTTTACATTGCATGATAAAAGATGCGATGTAAAACTGTATCTCGTTAAATTAAAAAGTTTTTTTTCAACAATTCATTAATTATTAGTATTTAAACATTAAGCAACCACTTATCGCGTTTTTTTTCTATGAAGTTTCTGGTAAGACATCACCATCTGCTGATGTTGATAACGACGAAACCTGATCACTGGAAAATAAAAAAAAATTGGAAAATACTGCACTATTTTTTACTATATAAAATGCAGTTCCGTCAAAAAATGTCATTAAAAACTAAAATCTAGAGACTCATGTGATAAAAAATTCAATCTCATAAAATTTAAAACAGAAAATGTTTTTACGTAAAGGTCAAAAGTTTTTTTTCCAAATATCTCAGAAACTCATGTGAAAAAAATTCAAACTCATAAAATTCAAAATAGAAAATGCTTTCAAATAAACGTTGAATGTTTTTTTTTGTAATATCTTTGAAATTCACGTGTTAAAAAATTCTAATTTTACATACATTTAACGTTTACATATTCCTCAATTTAAAAAAAAAAAATCTTTGGTTTGCTACGGTACTACACTCGTAAAACGCCTGTAAAATACGGAAGTAGCAGTGTTATATCACGTGAATTCTCTAGTATTTTAATAATGTAAGTAATAGCTTCTTTTAGCATGCCCCAGAGATAAAGATTTTCAGGAAGAATAATGGTTCATTGTAATAAGTAATTTGTTACTAAATGAATATTTCGAATCGCCCGAAGAATATAAATATGTGATGGGTTTATGGTAGCGTGTCTTGTCCGATGGAGTCATTATGGAGCCATCTACATAAATACATATAAATATAATTATCTATTTAGGCCAACATTTTGGGAAAAACATATTTATGAAGACTTCAATGGTCAATCAGTGTAAGTTGATGAAGGGCTGAAGAGAGATAATTAGTATTTTTTAAAATATGTTTTCACTGTTTTCAAAACTAACTAGCAAACCATCGCATTGCTTTCCATGAGGAGGCAGAAAGAATAGTAGGCCACACCAATCTGAATATGGTGAAAATATTCTCCTCTTCCACATTTATGCATCAACAATAATAGCAGTACACAACGGAATCCTGATTCCAACCATAATGTATGAAAACCATGGAATTGGCAAAATAAGGATAAAAGTAGACTGAATACGGTCTCTCGGACGAATGTGCGGCAAAACGTTCCATAATAGATGTTTGAATGGGGAAATAAGGTAAGGCTGCAAGACCAAGATAAGTATTATCGATCAAACTAAGAAAGGTGTGTTGACATGGATTGAATGAGTAAAGAAATAACAGTTAAACAAATTTAATAAAAAAAAGTTAAACGTACGCTGATTGACCCCTGAATCCTGAAAGAAACCGCGACATATTCGTGATTCATTTCATTGAACTCAATATAAAACCTGTAATAATAATCACAACATTAGAGTATTATATTATGAAAATATTATTGAAAAGCAGAGATTGATTTTTTCTTCCTGTAAAGATACGTTATGAATAACGGTTGAATAATGGAAGTACAAACATGAACATACAGGTAATATTGTGTATAAAAAGCAATTTAGTTTTTCATGAAAATAGAAAAGAAATATTGTCGAAATTAGCACTACTAATAGTGTTGTGTGATGTATACATAGATGGCGTGCGAGTGCCAAAGTGATCGACACGCGATTTGTATATTCTTAGGGTGAAATTATTACACCTATATGATGTGGCGTGAGGGGATATTAATTGCTATACTTACCATATAACAAAATGGGCAGCAAGAGGAGATTCTTCTTCAAATGGTTTTGAAGCTCGATGCACATCTTTGCCTACTATTTTATCACTCTTGTTTAATAACTCAATTATAAAGTCCAATTAATTCTCCATTTTATCTGATATTATTAATTTTAATTTACTCTGTGTTTAAATAATCTAAAAATTTAGACTTGTCATCTTGAAAGAAACTGACCACCGTCATAATAGTTTAGTTATTGCATTTTATTAAAACATAAGTAATACAAATTGTTGATAATAATAATCAAAAATTTTTGATAAAATTTTACTTGATAAATACCACTCATTAAAAAAATCTATCGTTAAATGCTTTTTGATGCATTCAGGGTTGTTTTCAAATAATGGTACTAAATGATGATGATACTGATGATGGTACTAAATGTATGGAAATACGTGTTTTAATAGATTTTAATAAAGAGTGGTGTAAATCAAGTAAATATTAAATAAAAATTGAATGATATATTTAAAAGTTGTCTTAAATATCTTTAGCTTACATCCAAGTTATATGTATTTCAAGAGAATATAAATTAATAATTTGACATTAAAGGGATAAACAGTAATTCACTTTAAGTTTTACTTGGTAAATACCACTATTTCATATTAAATAAAATTAGAAATGATGTTACTAATAGTTAACTACTGAATCAATAAATGTATGTATTTTTAAGTTGTTTTTTTTACTTACTTCCAAACCATATATATTTCAAGAGAATATAAATTCATAATTTGACATTAAAGGGATTTCCAGTAATTTACCTTAAGTTTTGCTTGGTAAATACTACTATTTATATTAAATAAAATTTGAAATGATGTTACCAATAGTTACCACTGAATCAATAAATGAATGTATTTTAAAGCTGCTTTAAAAATTTAAAACTTACTTCCAAAGCATATGAATTTCAAGAGAATATAAATTCATAATTTGACATTAAAGGGATTCCCAGTAATTTACTTTTTACTTGGTAAATTCCATTATTTCATATAAAATTTTAAATTATATTAGCAATAAATAACTACTGAATCAATAATATATAAATTTTAAAAGTTGTCTTAAAAATCTTTAACTTACTTCAAAACCATATGTATTTTAAGAGAACATAAATTCAGAATTTGACATTAAAGGGATTCCCACTACTATTGCTTTTAGTTTTACTTGGTAAATACCACCATTTGAAAAATCCATGTTTTAATAAACAAACAAACAAACGTGGTAAACAAATTTTTGAAAATATGGATACAGAAATATTTGCCTAAAACGAGTTCGATTTGCACGGAAATCAATTAACGCGCTTAGGCGAAATAATACTGTTTTCCGCGGTTTGAGTATTCCATCACCGCCCACTATTTATACTTCTCGCCTGCCTGTGGTTATGTGATTATATTAGCCGAATTTTAGGCTAAGCAATTACCGGCAATTGAAAATTACATACTGAAATTAAAAATCCAGGTTTTGTTCACACATTATTCGTCGAGGGTTCAAAATATGTTTTGTATCTCTACGTTCTTCTTAATATATTAAATTGTCTCTAAATCTTATATAATATGGTTCTAACCATTTAATAACCATGAATTAGTTGGGCGGAACTTAATAAAATTTTTAATTTAAATTAATGCCGTATTCATTGCATTAATATTTTTTTATGATTTTTTTAATAAAACAGTGCCGCGGAATATTTTATGACTGGTTTTGTAAATTGAACTCTTTCCTTGCCTTACTACGTCATCGATAATGGGACCTTTGGCAGCGCATCCGAAACTCAACAAATTAGAAGATGAAAGCCACAGTACGATGGATATAGTACCCATTTAACACCCGTTGGATGATTTCATAAAGATGGCCTTGACTTGCTGCCTTCTGCTGTTTTATTTGTAATGTGTATTTATGTAAAATATATAATTATAAAAAAAACTGTTTTGAATTTTAAGCAAATCTTATTTTTTTTAATCTAAAACCATCCGTTAGGTGCTCCATATTACGATTTAGCTTGGATAAATTGAGAAAATTGTACTTGGCAGTACAAACTAACTTCCGAAACTTTACAATAGAGATAAAATCCAATCATGTAAATTTTTGACAAAAAAAATACTTCTAAAATACTATTTTTTTAACCACCCGCCTGATTTTATGAACGACGCAATCACGTAATCGTAGAACAGCATTCAAACTGTTGAAACTAATTACGAGATAATTAGATTGGATTCTTACTGACCTACTTATCTAAGACAAAGTTTACAAACAGGTACCTACATGTATAAGTGTATAAAAATATAATCTCGTATGTATTTCCAGAATGGTTATGTTTCGCATAATGGTTTAAAGTAAGCATTCAATAAATCTTTCGCAAAAAGTTTTGTTCGTGAATTTAATACCAAGAATTGCCGTAAGTTAAAGCAATCAAATAGATTTGAATAGATATTTGCCAGAGCAATTAGCACGCTCACCAAATTATCGAATTTTGTGAGTTGGAACGCGAACTAGAGTCCGTAGACTGAATTCACTAATTAATTTATCTGTGGGTAAGACTATGGTTTTTTTATACACGTCTTCTACGGTTTATTTATGAATCTCAGGCAAATAAAAAAAGCTCAATGATATTAAAAATTAAAAAATTAATTATTGAAATAGTAAAAAAGCTTATTCATTTAAAAAAGTAAAGCTTTACACACAACATTTTGAGTGTCTCCAAATACTTGTTCACAACTCACGCACTCCTTTCAAGAACGTCATAAATCAAAAAACTTGATTTTTCAGGAGAACGTTTTTAAAGTTTAAAAATATAATACAATGTATTAAAAATAAATATCAAGCCACTAATTGAACTTTTTTCTGAGCATCAGAAATTTTTAGGTAAAACCTGAAGGTTTTTTCTCCATTTGAAAAATATTTACTTTATTTAAAAAAATAATTAAACAATACCTTTTCTACAAAATGAAAAAACAACATTTTCTTCCCTGTAGCGGGTAAATATTAAGTTAAAAATATGATTCTTTTCTGGGGTATAGTACATTTTCTTGGCATTCTGAAAACATGCATAACTCAAAATTGTCGATTTTTGATTTATGACGTTCTTGAAAGGAGTGAGCGAACTGTGGATTTTCTCCAATTATTTATTTTTTATATTATTTAAATTGACTGGTAAAATTAGAAGTTAAAATAATAAAATGAAAGGGATATTCTCTGGCTTTTCTCATATATGTATGTGATTATAATACAGGATTCGGACTTCACATACAAATGAAAGCGTTTCTGCTCAATAAAATCTTCTTTAATCTCACAATAGATGTCTATTTTGAATTTCTAGTGATTAAAGCAGTATATTTCGAATTTGAAAAATAAATATAGAAATCCCAAGAATTTGAGTAGTGTGGTTGTTAATCATGGGTACAATTAGTGAATGTTACACGTGTGTATCACTTAAACCAGCCTATGAAATAAAGCCCTATAAATGCTTAGACTTCCATATTCTACTTCAACTATGCTGAGATCTCAAATATATATATATATATATATATATATATATATATATATATAAAAAAACTTTTTATTGTAAATTTATTTATTTTTTCTCAAATATTATGTAACAGTTTCAAAAAAAGCGATAAAGATAATTTCCATTTGAAAAACTCCAAATTGATACGAGAGTCCTTCATATTAAAAACTCTGTGTTCAGAAACATCCGGCTTATTTCTTTACTTTGAATTCGTTTAAAAATGATTTACTAAGTAAAAACAAGTTTATTTCTTGTTTAAAGAATAAGTTTTTAATGACATTCTGTCAATCAAACGTGCTACGAGCTGCTGACATCTTGAGTATCTGTTTTACAAATAGTTAAATCGTTCAAAAAATGTTTTCTGTTAGCAAAAAGCAAAAGTAATTTTTAAGTTAAAAATAATATCTCATTCTGTTTTATATAAAAAAAAGAGCCTAAGAGGGGTTTAAATGGGAATTTTAGCTATGGTAAATTAAGTTCCTCAAGATTCATAATGATTTCGTACAAGTAATAACTATAAAATTAATTACTTCAGATACAAAATTATGTTTTGAAAATATCATTTAATTTTTATTTACAAGATCTTGCAGTTTACAGTGTTTTGTTATGAGTATTGAATATTCGAGGTGCAAAAAATTTTTACTGAAAAATTTGCACATTTGATTATTAAACTATCATCTCCTTATCATTCATTGTTCACTTTGTATATACCACATAAATTAACGATGAATGATAAGGAGTATCATACTACTATACCACAAAGTTAGCAATGCACTTTATGTACAAATTATATACTTCTTTTATTTACTTTGTAAAAAAATATATTTTCCAGAATACATGGCATGAGTTTTGATGCCTTTAACATCATTATCAAGAATCGTAAAAATAATAATAATTTTGGATAATTTATGTAGCCCCATTTTCGTAAAATACTACCAGCAAGTTAAAGTGTATGATGATGATGTGGAATTCATCGAAACACGTGTCACAATAGATTTTAAGAAATTATATTATAAGCTCAGATAGAAATTAAGCGTCCTTGAGGTGATTTCTTACTAAAACGGCGCTTAATAAATCGACCATATTTGTTATTATGTATTTTTTTAGATAATCCCCTTATTACGTTGAGATATGTTCCGCGTTATTGGGGAAAACTTTATAAGGTTTTAAATTGTATTTTTACACTTTAACCAGTAGAAATAATTCAACTTGCGTGTCGATTTTGGATGACGTAATCTTCCTACTGCGTTATACGGGGACCACTGTTATAGGAAAAACAATGACGCAAATGTTATAGGGGGGTTTACTGTATTATCATCAAGTGACTGCCGAATGAATCAATGACGAATAATAAATCTTTAGGCGCGTGTAAATATATTTTTAATTTAGCCTTTTCATTCAGTAATTAATACGTTCGTCTGTTACTTAAGTAAACACGATAACCCTTTTTATGGTTCCAATCCTAGAATTTCAGTAATTACACGATAGTTTGTCATCAACTGTTTAAAATGGCCGATATACTAGTAGATAGTTGAAATGATTGATTAATTGAAAACGTATAATTAGCAACTCGCCCATGGCTGATAGGAGTTGGGAATGTATTGAGTGGTACAGGGTGGTACAAAAAGACCGATTGAACGATTCCTAAGTGTATGTAAAAGGAATAAACTTCTTTATTATACCCTAGCTATAATCGTTAAGTGAAGCAAAAATTTAATTAACTTTCGGTTAGACGTGGATCTCATTATATGCACGTTGTTAACCGGAACAAAGTTTGGTTTTTTAGAAATACCCTTTGGGGCTACAAAAACCTTCATTTGTAAGACGCAAACGGTTTATACAATTTCTGAAATATATCTCGTTTGTCTTCCGAATCTTGTCAAATACAGTTTTTAATTCGAGTACAATGAATAAAATTATATTTTTGTATAGCCAGAAAAATATAAAATGGGCTCGCTTGTTAAAATGGTAAGAAGTCTGAGATGTTTTAATTAACGTATGATTTTATTATTGGTTAAAAGCGATAGGACCAACTTATCGCTTCGATTAAATACATTATTATGTATTTTTTAATATTTAACAAAAAATAAGACAGTAAGTCTGGGTATTTACTAGGCTTGCGACCTGTCAAACGTTAGTTTGAGCGATCGCTTTGTACACTTGTAACACTCACAATTCTGCCCACCCATGTCAAAAAATTATTATTTGCTAAATGGCATTTTATAAATGCAATATAAATTAACAATATTGTAATATTAAGAAAAATATGTAAATAATTTATTTGCGTTTTCAATGTTGCAAATAAACAAAAATGCTGAATTCCAAACATCAAATTTTACGTAAAAAAATATAATTTGGCATTTAAAATTACATAAATTAATATCTAATATTTATCTTGAAAAATGACACAATCTTATACTAGTCCTAATAAAACTGTTTCTTCATAACCGATTTAAATATAACTTGAGGGTTTATTATAGTATGAACGCATAATATAATCATGATTTAAAATAATTGTTTGTAAAACTTAACATATTAACGGGGCGTTTTAAGGCAAAAGGCACTTAGTGATCATTGAATAAATAATAATAAAACTTCCCCAAAAACCTTTTAAAGGGATTATTGACTATGCTTATATTAAATCTTAATAAAAATAATCGTTTTACTTGGTCAAGAGAAATAAAACAAAAAGTATTTTTTATGTAAATTTGCGTAATTATTTTATTTAAAGTTACATTGATTGTAAATCGAGATCAACGTACAGAAAATAAATACTTTTATTTCACTTTTTAACCACAATATTGTATATATATATATATATATATATATATATATATATATATATATATATATATATATATATATATATATATATATATATATATATATATATATATATATATATATATATATATATATATATATATATATATATATATATATATATATATATATATATATATATATATATATATATATATATATATATATATATATATATATATATATATATATATATATAGTAATTTTATTATATGAATCGATTGATTTTCTTTTAAAATATTACTAATCAAACCATTTTTCCTTGCAAAGAACCTTTGACCTTCCGCATCGAATGAAATGTAAGCAGTAAACAAAAATTGTACTAACCATAATAGATTTCTAAAATGTGATAACAAAATTGAAGCACAGTGGCGTGCTCATGTAAAGAAGAGAAAAAATCGCTGAAAAGTTGAAAGAAAATAGCCGTAAAACAATATGTCAGATAGTTCATAGTATATCACGTTGTATGGCCATTCAAATAAAAATAAAATACCACTGGAATAGGCAAGGAAAATAGAAAACGATACTTAAACCAAGTTTCCTTTGTTCTTTAAGTTGAGGAGAAGTTGCCGGTAGACAATAAAAGACCACCTACCCCAGAAATGTCAACTGTATCCAAGGCAGTCCTTTAAAATGTCAACCAAACTAAAGCCTCTACACGCTATTAGAAATAGAAAACATCGAGAAATGTTGCATACTGCCTTAACTTCATTCTTAGGATCTGCGCTTAACCGCGAATTGCTGGGAAAACTATTACTTTCCTTCGCGATAAACCATCAGTTGAATTTTAACTAGACAACGAACGGGCATTTCAGCTATTTATCTGATGTACGTTTAATCGCTAATCTCGAGAAAAACTAGAGAAACTTCATTTGAACCCTGTCAGTTGGGTTCATTAGACATTCAACAATTGGGTATGCGGTGTAATAATTCCTACAGCAGGTACTTGTATACGCTTGCATGGTGCAAATTCATTTGCATCCAGAAAATGTAGCGGTTAAATTACTTTTCCCCATTTTGTGTACTCACTTCACTCCAATAATTGCAAGCGAGTGGCGAATATAATTACATTGTGTTGAAATTCAAACAGGAAGCTCAAAGTCAAAGGTTTTATAAAAAATCATATAAATAAAATTAATTCTACTACGAATTTGTACTGAAAGTTAATTAATTTGAGTTCTGCTCTGCTGTCGGTGAACCGCATTTAAATTCCAGGGCTTTATGCCGCAAAATTTATAAAGCTTATTACATTATGTATTTAATATTGTATTTACCCTTTATTTGTGTATTTCGTTTGTTATGGATGTCGTTTTTTTCCATAACAAACGAAATGATGAATAAATACGGAAGGAAGTTATTTTATCATTAAATATTCTCAACAAACGTGAAACTGCGTTTAGTTACTTATTTTACTTTTAAGTTAACTTATTTAAAATTACTTAAAGAGTATAAATCAAATAGAATCTTAACCCCGGTATTCCATTCATTTGGACTGATTTTTTTGTTACTATAATGCACTATATCATTTGATTTGGAATATAAATACATAACTTCTATGGTTAAATGAAATTTTATAAAAATATTTAAATTAATTGAAAAGATTATTATTTTATAATTTATTTTAATTTTAAAAGTCAATTCAGAACTTTTTATCGAGGGACAATAGTTTCACTTTGTATGTATGGTATGTATATCAATTTAGAATACTTTGAAAATGCCTTGTATAACTGAACAATTGTGACTAAAAATACAAAAGAAACCATAATTCGATTTTATTATTAGTATTTTTGATTGTTAATTGTTAGTACCCAATAAATACGGTGGTTGCACAATGTTTCGGTATACAAATTCACATTTTCCACCTGTTTATTTTGGATATTTATTTGCTTTTAGATTTGAGTCATGTATTTAATTATTTGTGGCGTTAGTACATTTTGTAATATTTTTTTTTAATCAAATTATTTTAAATTGCACGAAAATCACGAGTTTTCATTTTACTTTACTCAGATTACCACAAGAGCCATTTAACTATTTTCCTGTAAACTTCAGCCGTTTACAATGTAGTTGCGAACTTCCTTTCCCGCTTGCACGAAGTGCTAGAGTAAGATTTGATTCACGAACCGATACGGATTAAGTTTTAGGACACGCTCTATGTTCGTTCTAAAGCTCGCGACCGGCGTGCTCTCGCCCCGGCGACCGGCGGTTGACTGAGGGCGAACGAAACCTAAAGTTTATTATAAGACTGTTGCTTCTTAACTCTGTCGTACACAATGACTACCAAAGCTCGGGGCACGTAGTAAGAGATTTTTTTTCATTAAAAAATCAACCTATTCTACATTCATTTTGGAAAATGGACGCATGCGTTGTGAAAATGAACTTTTTACTAAGTCCTCGTGTTCGGCTACGCCTGGTTGCATTTCCGCGTTATGCGATTTTACTGAATAACTGTTTTGTCTGGATACCAAATTTATGGTGGATTTAAAAAGTGTTTTTATTTTTTATTTTTATTTAAATACTTTTATGCAGTTTACTCGATTGAAACTGCATTTTATGGGCTAATGCTGAAAAAATAGTTTTGTTATCGAAAATATAAACCGGAGACATAAAAAAACGTATTTGTGAAAAATATGCCTAATGAATCCAAATTTTTGTTCACAAATAACGGATTCACTACAATAAGGGATTGTTTATCAAAATTTTTGTTCACAAATAACGGATTCACTACAATAAGGGATTGTTTATCAAAATTTTTGTTCACAAATAACGGATTCACTACAATAAGGGATTGTTTATCAAAATTTTTGTTCACAAATAACGGATTCACTACAATAAGGGATTGTTTATCAAAAATTTTGTTCACAAATAACGGATTCACTACAATTAAGGATTGTTTATCAAAATTTTTGTTCACAAATAACGGATTTACTACAATTAGGGATTGTTTTTCCAGATTTTTATTGATATTTCAGTACAGATGAAGAAGTAATTTAGAGAGAATTACAGACGTCGGGGTTTTTACTGGGTTAACTACCTGTCATCGATCGTTTAAAGTGATCACAAATATACATTGCAATATTGACTACTCCACCCACGATTGACAAGCATATGGCTTGAAATTAATTCTTTAATTTATATATATTTGAAATGACAGGAACACTGGCATTTCAAATATATATAAATAAAACTTATATAAGAATATCATTCACCCTTACGTTCAATTATTTTGTGTTGGTCGTTTTAAACTAATACTATTTATTATTGTAACCATTAAAAGGTTTTTTTTCCTCTTATAACTATTACTACTAATATGTTTTATAGTAACATGTTAGGTATATTTCAATTTATTGTACTGTAAAATTGGATTAAATGCATTGAAATTGAGATGAAAATTAAAAACATACGATAATCAAAGCATTTTTATTTTCCATTCATGCTCGTTTGTAAGCCACAAAGAACAACGTTGGATTGAAAAAGCGTTTTTACAATACGTGTATAATCGTTAACCATTTAATGTAAAGCTACATATATTACATGCATGTACATAACTTTGCAAAAACCGTCGCACTTCTAACTCTCATTTTTGCGTTTGTACAAATTATACATATTACAAAAAAAGCATTTACGGTTAAAATGGTTAATTTAATCTTGATGATCAACTTTGGGTTCAGGTCTGGAATTTTTGTAAAAAAAATACTCGTTTCCTTCATATAATGTGTTAAACCAATTAATGAGTTTTATTTTTATACACGACTAGTTACGAAAACTTACAGATGTTTTCATCTACAGGTGAAAATTAAAAAATTAGTATTTTAATTTAAAAATAAATCAACATGACATTCCACAAAGATAATGCCGAATCAATAAATAATGGGAAAAAATGTATATGAGTTCTTTTTTGCACAAAAAAACACTCATATAAACTATGAAGTAAAACTATTCCTTCTTTTTTGTAATATAAAACTAATATGTATCGCCAAATCTGTTTTCCGTATCGTTATCTATCCGACAATATTGACGTTTAGCAGTTTCCAAAACGCCAAAGTCTTCGAACAATAGAATAATTGAATATTTATAGAATCTCAATGAATCTCCTGAATCTGTATAGAAACTCTGGAGTGGTCATTTAGCCTCCCCAAAGGTTCAGTTTGTCTTTATTTATCGATATATGGTAAAGTAAAAAAGTAGGATATAATTTTTCTCTTGTGTCACCATTACTTTTTAATGTGGATACAAAAATGTTTAACACTCGATACATGTCGAACTGTGAAAGATACAGATATCTAGATACAGACTTAGAGAAAGTAAAGATGCATGATTAGAGAACATGGAATATATTGGGCGCAGATAATATTATTAATAATTAAAATGTGAATTTGTTATAACGTCACCATAAACTTATAGTGATTTTAAAACAAATTTACATTTTATTCATAAAATAGAAAATCACAAAGATAGTACTTAAAATACAAATTATAACATTTTGCAGTATGCAAATCAAGTTTAAATTTTACCTAGGCATACAATTTCACCATAGTGTAATGATAAATATCGATTTATCGACTCTGGTATACTTTGAAAAAAAACATAGACGTCGAAATACCGACGATGACGATCGTTTTCATGTATTGTGAGATGCCAAAAAAAAAAATACATTTTTAATGGAAAATATATTTTTGAATGGGTAATTCTTGCAATTTTTTTAAATGTTAATTTTATCAAACACCTAATCACTGAAACGGATATTTTCCTTGTTTTAATTTAAAAAGATTTTTATAAAGCAGATTTGCGTAAAAAATAATTATGAAAGATTTTTAATGGATTTCAATAATCACGTCAAAAGTTTTAATGCTGATTATTAACGATAATTAATATTAACGAGAATCAGCGAACTTTTTCCAAATCGATCATTAAAAAATATATATAAAACGGTAAAATGCAACATAATGTTATCTTTGAAAACACAGTATAATATCAAACAGCGCTGTTTGATGCTGTGTTATGTAATTTCCGTACAGATTGATTTGCTTATGAAAGTTTTCAAAACATTATACGTATTTGTATAACGCAATGAACCCGTATCAGTGTTTATGTAGTCCCGTACGATATTCTCTGGAAGAGACCACTTGTGGATACATATATGTACAAGTATATGAGGTAATAGGAAAGATGAGTAACATATTACATCAATTGTGTCAAGTATGGCTTTACCGTCTCCGCTGTCTGGATTTTTAATATTATTAGATAGGAAAAATACATTATTGGATTCTTGGAATATGTGAAATTAAAATATAGTATTTACCTTCAAATGTAAATACTAAATAACGTTATTGAATTTATCAATGCGCTATGAAATATGTTTTAAATAACAAAATATTTCGTTTAAAAATATTTTTATTTTATAAGACGGAATATATCAGACACTTTTTTCAGGTAACTGTAATTCTGTCCGCCTTCGTAGTGGCAAGCTCGTTTAAATAGCTGGTATTTTGGATTTGATTCTCAAAGGTGTCAAAATAAATGGGGCGGGTTGTGGTCCCGTGGTTAGTGTCACGGACTCTTAAGTCAGAGTTTCTCGGTTCGAACCCACTCTACCCCAATTTAATACTAATTCTAACAATGAGCCGCTTAGGGTCACAGAAATAGTATGAGATTGAAAAAGTTGTGTAAATAATAATAATAAAAATAAAAATATTTATCTTTAAAAAAATGTATTGTACGTGTGATTTTTCACAAAATATTTATTCAATATCGACTGGTACCTGAAACGCTGGTCTAATCACTTTGCCTTCATATTATTAACGATCAATATTACACAGTCGATATGATGCAGTGTCCTAAGCACCATTTGGTGTGGATAAAGGTTAAATGAAGCGGTAATTCTTAGACTAAATAAAATTTTACGACTTTAATATAACTTAAATTAATAATTAAAACATCTCAAAATAAAATCATTTCAAGGATTATCATAAGAAGTTGAATCACTTATTTGATAAATTCATGATCGCCAAATTTTAATATATTTTAGCTCGATAATGAACTGACTAAGTATGTAAAATAGGTTTGAGTTATTTTGTTTGTAATGAAATTACTTTACTAATATAAATGCACAAGCTTTTACAAGTATAATTCTGCATGTCTATAAGTTCTTGCAAGTTAATTTACATACAACACAATCATTGAGAACAAATAAATTTCCGTGAACGCTGCTCATACACATATTGCTCACTCCTTTCAAGAACGTCATAAATCAAAAAACTTGATTTTACAGGAGGACGTTTTTAAAGTTTAAAAATATAATACAATATAATAAAAATAAATATCAAGCCACTTATCAAACTTTTTACTGTGCAACAGATCTTTTTAGGTAAAACCTGAAGGTTTTTTTTTCTCCATTTGAAAAATATTTAGTATTTTTAAAACAATAATTAAACAATACCTTTTCTTCAAAATGCAAAACAACACTTTCTGCCCTGTAGCGGGTAAATATTAAGTTAAAAATATGCCACTTTTGCGGGGATATAGTACATTTTCTGGGCATTCCAAAAACATGCACAACTGAAAATTGACGATTTTTGATTTATGACGTTCTTGAAAGGAGTGAGCGATATGTGATAAAATGATTGTTTTCAGAGATCATTAAATAAATGACGTTGTTGTTTCTTACTAAAGTAGAATTATCTGAATTTAGAATGAGGGCAGTTTGTCTACCATTGTTTCAGTTTTTTTCCAATATTTTATCAATGGTTTTACCGTAACCGTCAAATTATTTCTGTTTTGTTAAAAAATAAAATAAAATAAAATATTGTATGAAGTATGTAAAAAAATGAGCCGGAAAAAATAATATCTGATACCATGATTGGGAATGTTTTGACAGTGAAATATCTTTTCTGGTTAACTTCTATAAATTTTGAAGTGATTGTAAGTAAAATCAAAAGATTGTATGAAGAATAACAACATTTTTCGCCATTATTGTTTAAAAAAAACTATATTTTCAATCAAATAAAATACATTGTCATCTTTATCGATCGTGTCGAGAGCTTTTACATTATGAGTCCACTTGTCACAGGCGTTCAGGCACTTATTAACAAGGCATTTAAGTATTAATTTACAAACTTATAAATATCCATCCCTTTTAAGTAAGGATTGGAGTAAGCTCTGTAGAAAGCTTATGGATTTTAAAAACCAAACTACTGCTGAAGATGGATATCAAAATTATTCAGTGAATAATGTAATTTCCAAATGCTGGATCGTTCCGCACAGTAAATAATAAACTTATAATTATATTCGACAAAAAGTAAGGTGATTTGAGAGTTTTTATTTCTTCAGTCAATAAAAAATATTTTTAAGTAAAGAAATGTACTTGAGTTTGATTTTATAAACAGTTATTTAATATATATATATTTTCTAACAAACACAATGCGAATAGTTTAATATAAACTTTATGATGAATTGAAATATAAAAAAATGAAATTCAGTCGAAAAAGATTACTTGTAATATTCAATGTATTATTTACATACCTCATTTTGTTAAATTAGATAGTAAGTATGATTATTTATCTTCTATCCTTGTTTCACAAAAATGTGGTATTTATAATAAGTCTTTCAGGAAGTTAAAAATTAAAATAGCATTATTTAAACTGTACAATATATATTATAAAGATAAGGGTACAAAAACAAATAATATTTTATTTATTTTATTATTAGATTAAAACCAATATTTTTAGCTTTTCCACTTTTTTATTTGACCAGCGACCGGGTTTCGTCGTTACCGACATCATCGTCTGATGATGTCGGTAACGACGAAACCCGGTCACTGGTCAAATAAAAAGTGGAAAAGCTAAAAATATTGGTTTTAATCTAATAATAAACTAAAAATGCAATTCCATCACGAAGTGTCAGTGGATAATATAAATATTTTATTTATTGTTTCGGCATTCACTTTGTGGTAAGACATGTTACAATGATTAAAAAAAAACACTTGTTTTTTACCACTTGAGTAAAAAACGAGTGTTTTCTTTAATCATTAAAACAAATAATATATTAAAATCTTTTGAAAATTGGCAATTTCTACATATATTTCAATAATCGAATGGATTCTACATATATTTTCTAAAGTCCTTAAAATTTATATTCATTTAATTATATTATTTTAATTAGAGTCTAATGTTCTGGAAAATATAAAAGGGTTTTAGATTCCAATTTTTCTCAAGAGGTTTTAAACTCGAGTTTCGCGAGTCGGTAGATACCGTAACGGCAATCTCATATTTGAAAGAAATGCAGAGTGTATTGTTCTCGTCTACTCAGCATCAAATTTAATAATATCCCTTGGTCCTTGCAAAAACGCAGTATGTGGAAAATACGACTTTTCAGCAAATAATATAATGTTGCTTTGAATCGATAGTTTTCATATGTCAGTAATCTCACAGGGTAAAACGTTTTATTTTATTTTAACAATGGATACAGAATGGAAATGTTTCTAGAGCATTTCTTACATTTTAAATCGTAAATTAAAAAAAATACAGCATAATAAACATTATTTACTTTTTGTATTTAATAATATTTTACAATGAATATGTGTTTCGATAGAATTTTTTGAAGTATTAAAAACGATTTAATTGTACCTATAATTTAAATGTAACTTTGTTTTAAATATCACTATAATTTATGGTGATTTTTAAAACAAAGATACAGTTTAATTATAAAACAGAAAATCACAAAGTGAGTGCTTCAAATATAAATTAAACGATTTAACTGTCTTTAAAAAATATGATATACCTACTCTATCATTATTCTCAGAAGATTTTTTTTCGTTTTGGAAACAATTAAAAATAAAACTATAAACATGATTTAATGTGACCAAATGAAAATAAGGTAGTTCAATAGAGATGAATAACGATGAATTTGAGTATAATATATATACATACACATTCATGCACATATATTTATATATTCATACATGTCACGGATTGTCATCATTTGGCATAAGTGAAAATTTTATTAACTAGCGTCTACTTGTATATTTGTATAAGTATCTTTCCTTTTTTTAGTTTGGGCGAGAATTTGTTCAAATTCATTTTTATTTAAGATAGAATCAGATTAAAATCCTAAGAGTAGGAGAAATTCATGTTTTGCGGGTTAAATTAGGTATTAAGAAAGTATTTAAGTTTTTGAAATACGCCTCGAGCTGATTATCCTATTTGTGTTTTGGCTTTTTGATTAAGGCCATTGAAATTCCTTATTAGTAGTAAAAGTTAAAAGTTCTTTTAAATTTGATCACTAATATTTTTACAACTCAAACACCCTAAAATGATAATATTCGAGGGACAAGATGAAATACTAAATATTTTATTTGAATGTTCTAAATGAACCAAAAATTTTTTTTGTAATAAATCAGTGATTTTTATAGTGATTAAAATCAAACTTAATTGTAGTTTTTTTTTCAACCACAACAATAATTTGTTACAAAAATATTAGAAGCTTAAACAGCGATTAATGAATATTTTCACGGAACAAATGAATCATTTTCCTCGTTGCAATATTGATTAGGAAATAACGGAGCTGGAAGGGAAAAAAACATAAAAGTGTAGCGAATGAAAATCATTGAAAAGAATTTATCGAGGTGTGACGTTTTTGCTGGGAACAGGCAATATCTATCTCATGCAGTGATGCAGTGTAATATATTTATGAAAAGAGGACGGGAGACATCACTTTGCTTTCCTAGTTTATTGATCAGATGCAAACAATGTAGGTACTCGTATATGCTGTAGTGAACTCCAACATATTGGTACCCTATTGGGTTGGCTTAATAAATTGAATAACCTCGGTGAATAGTTTATTGTAAGGACTATTTGCTCATCATTCCGGTAATAATGTATTCAAATTAGTGGCGTGGATGAATTAACGCTATTCTCGAAACTCGGTGATAGAATTACCGGGGCCTACGTCGACTGCTTTGTACATAATCTTCTTAGTTGTCCGAAATATACATACATTTCACCTTGATTATATTTTTAATTACAAAGGCCTCGGGTCATAAATAAAGTGTTGATTATTATACCGCTTTCATTTTCTTTTAACTTTTAAGAGTTCTCTAACGCTGGCACTGCGGCCTTTATTTCATCGTTTAACGTAGCGCGGACTTAAAAACAATTTATTAACAATTTAATCAAGCGCCTTTCTTGGCTAATGTCATTATTGCTGAAGGAGAATCGGGCAGAATTTAGTGTTCAGGTTAGGTGGGAAGTTTTATGTGCACTCTGAGATACGAACGAATTATTAAGGCGAGAACGAATATCTAATAATTCTGGGAAAGAATTTCATTAAGGGGAAATCATTGCGATCCTGAAAAATGATTATGCAAATGAGACGATTCGATATTATTGTTTAAATTTCAGTGCTGAAAGCGCGTAACGGGGAGCTTGTAAAAGCGTTAAAGGATTTAATAATAGAAATTAGTTTTTAAATCAATTTGTTTGAATAACCAATTAATTAATTACCATAAACAGAATACAATTACAATTCGTATATTGAAAATATTTCAATTATATTTTAATGTATTCTGGTTTTAATTTCAAAAGTAGTTGTACAATTTATAATTTTAATTTAACTTAAGAAATATTTATTGTATAAACTCTATAAAAAAATACTCTCCATTTTTTTCTATTATGTTTTTGTTTTTTTACGATCATGAATGATGGTTTAAATTAAATATGTCATAAACACAATTTTCATCACAAAAATGTAAATTTTCTCAACATGTTGTTAAACTATAAACTTCTGGTATTCAAAGATGACTTCTCAACCTAAATTATACTAAAAGGTGGAAAATTTTACAGCTCAGTCATTGAATTGTGCCTGTTTTATTGTTGGTTATATGTATAAATTACTTACTTCAAGGACTATATCCACCTTGCTGTGGTCCAAAAATACAATTTTTTTAGTTTCTGTTAAATGAATTTTTCGTCTCCTTATCACGTCATTTTTCTTAATCACATCCATATTAAGGTAACCAAAATGTAAATGAAGCCCTGTTTGACTAACATGATAGCATCTTCACGTTATTGGCAGGTAGACAATGACCTGGTGCTCGAGTCGGACAACTCACTCAGTTCGTAAGGCAGATGATGCGTTTCTCTTTTACTGCATTTTGGAGAGGTTGTTCCTGAAAATATCAGTATTGGCATTTTACTATATACATCTAAAGTTGAAACACACTACTGACCATTCTTCAGAAAACTTCGCTATCTTGTTAATGCATTGCCGACTGAGTAGGAGCAGTGAATGCAAATTAGATGCTATAAAAATGGGTATTTGACCGGCCGAGCGTGCCCGCGAACAGTATTATGACATAACCGAGACAAGGAACTTCTTAAAGATAGCGATAGCTAGATGGGTAGGTAATTTAGAAGGTTAATATCCAATGACAAGAGGTGCATAAAACTTTATGGTACTGTATCTGAATGTCAACGTAAGTACCTTTGGTCATGAAACTATTCAAATAATAATAATAATAGTAATAAACAAAATTTTGGATAATTTATAAAGCGCCATTTTCGTACAATACTACTTCAAGGGCGCTTATATAGATGTAGATTATGTGATTATGAAAATGATAAACAAATAAAAATCGCCGACAATGGGCTAAATCTTGGGGGACGGGTTCATTTTCAGACTTTTACGATGTACAGAGTAATATAATGAGGCAAGATTTTGGGAATATTTGATGTATCAAATATATTTCCAATAAATTTAGTTAACAGGCGACTTAAATTACTTAGAAAATTAAGCACTGATTTTTTTTAATAAAAAAAAATTTTCGTATAAATTTAGATGATTTTTTAAAAACTGTGTCCAACACATTTAAACCTTTTTGTACTTTAAACAGGTAGGTACGCAAATTGTAAAATATAATTGAAAATATATATACTTGGAGAAAATTGGGAAAACCCGCTGTCAATTCACTATTGTCATTTCCGGGAGCTAACAACTACATTATATAATTTAATAATAAATAATAATAAAACCCTTATCCGCACCCCAATGGTGCATAGGGCACTGTGTCTTATAAACGCAGTGTTATCATGATCGTTTTACTTATGAAGGAAAGGTGATCAGCCCTCCGCTTCAGGTACCAGTCCATGGTAATATCGAATAAATATTACAGTGAAAAAATCACTTATATTTATTTTTACCCCCCTTGGGAATCGAATCCGGGACCTCCAGAACGGTAGCTGAGCATGCTGACCATTACACTACGGAGGCGGACAATTATATAATTTATTTACTAAAAAAAGTAAATTGTTACAATAATTTTGCTTCGTTCAATCTAAAACACATATTGAATTTTTCGTGCGACCAATTTAACTGAAACAGCTAGCAGGAAAATTGCCAGTTGAAAATTGCTTCGAACTGTTCGGCGTTATTAGTTAGTTTGTATGAGGTTTCGTTGTAATTTGACACATTTCCAGGCAACTTCGTGGGATAAATTCATGTATCTACTCACAATAGGAATATGTAAAAGGTATTGACTGATATGTAACGTGCCTTAATTAAGAGCGGTATTCACATGAATTTCGAAGTTATAAAAACTACTTGCACAAATTTATAGAAAGACGAATATACTTCAACATACAGTACTAGATATTTTTTTATTATTTTTTTTATTGGCATCTCAACATAGATGAATTTTCTATTTTAAGATCTTAAAAAATTATATGAAAACTAACTCTCAATTGGAGATAATCCAGATTTGTGATCAAATATTTCAAGACACTCGAAATGTTTCATAAGATAATTTATAAGATTTATTAATCTTTTGAGTCTTTGTAATATTTATTATATCTGCGAGCTTTTTAAACTTAAAATGTTATTTAATGACTTACCCTTCACATTGTAAAGCTACGTTTTCAAATTTTCGCTTTCTGCCCAGTTGCAATTACTATTCATCTATGAGCAGTACCTACGGTCAATCCAAATGTAAGATTTTGTAGGTCGGCCCTTAGGTTGCATACTTCGCATAAAATCATATGGGTCTGACGTCATCAAACCGTGGGGAGAGCCATAATGCGAACGTCCGATTTCGAAGAATCCTGGCAATCACTATTCTATAATAAGCAGAACGTTTTATGTAACTAAAGAGAGACAGATTGAAATATTAATATCTCAACATCGATGAAGAAGAATATGCATATTTGAGTATTGACAGAGCGTATGATCCGTCATAGGCTAGTTTAAGTGAGCACTTTATAGACGTGTATTATTCATTATTCCACCCATGATGATAACCACTCCACTATCATTTTGGAATTTATATTAATACTTCAATTGACACCTTCTTTCATATGCCAGATCTCGGCACCATCTTTTGTTAAGACTTTTTAGTAGAGACTTATGTAATGTTTGTAAGATTTTTACCAAATTATTTTCGATTAAAAGCATAATCAAAAATAATTCTAGACACATTATTCTATTTTTTTTTAAATTCTCATAAGGTGCAATGTATCCAAATTTTGGTCACGAATCACATCTCAACATAAATGATGAAGAATGTGAAACTACGATATTTTACAGGACTTACGACCTATCATAAGCTAGTAGTGATAAATTTATATACGTTTCATTCACAATTCTGCCCATTATTGAAAACTGCACTACTTGAATTTCGCAAGTAGTATGATATATCCTTTAAGTCAGTGCTCAGCAACCTTTTCTCACCTGCGACACACCAAAATTCTTCCTAGAACTCCGCGGCACACCTAAAGCTAAAATTTATAGACCATTGAAAAATTATTTATTGATTTGACATTTAATTTGTAGAACTCCATTTCAATTTATGTATTAATTGTTAAATCAAACACAGACACGCTAAACAATTATCATAATATTAATTTTTATGTATTTTTTCACAGTAAAATACAACTTAGTAGACTCAAAAAATCTGTGAATGATTTAACAATTAATACATAAAATACGTTGAAAATTATGTATTTATAATTTTATTATAATTTTGAAATAAAAGACAATGTTATGAAAAATAATTTGTCATTGTGTGTTAATGACCAATGACCCAATGACCAATTATATTTGTATCTAATTACATAATGTAAAATAAAAAAAAATGTCATTTACATTAAATTTGGCTGCGGCACACCTGAATCCTGCTCACGGCACACCATTGTGCCACGGCACACCTTCTTTCACAAGTGAGTTCTCGGCTGAAAAAAAACATGAGTTCCATATTATTGTTAATCAATATTGAGATGTTAATATAAATAAGTGGACAAACCCAGATTTGTAAACAGAGATTAGGCCACTCAAAATTTGCCCATTGCAGGGAGTTCATATATCTGAAAGGTAAGGTTACAACTGTGAGCGGTGTCGGCAGGCAAGGTGCAGTACCGTCACATCCTAATTTCCCAGGGGGTGTGGTGGGTCAGCTTTGCATGGAGAGTATAGGATCTCGCCCTTAAGTCTATTACGCGATGCCGCTCGATAAAGAAATGAATATTTTTCATCCCCTAAAAGTAATTTAATTGAAATCAATATTCAGTCCTGGTGGATTTATCACGGGATTTTTTCAACCCTTTCATATGCCGTTCTGGAATATTTAAATGTACCTACATACTGCTCACTCCTTTCAAGAGCGTCAAAAATCAAAAATCGTCAATTTTCAGTTGTGCATGTTTTCGGAATGCCCAGAAAATGTACTATATCCCAGCAAAAGAGGCACATATTTAACTTAATATTTACCCGCTACAGGGGCGGAAATCGTTGTTTTTGCATTTTGAAGAAAATGTATTGTTTAATTATTTTTTTAAATAAAGTAAATATTTTTCGAATGGAGAAAAAACCTTCAAGTTTTACCTAAAAAGATCTGTTGCATAGTTAAAAGTTCAATAAGTGGCTTGATGTTTATTTATAATACATTATATTATATTTTTAAACAGATTTATATTATCCACTGACACTTCGTGATGGAATTGCATTTTTAATTTATTATTAGATTAAAACCAATATTTTTAGCTTTTCCGCTTTTTTATTTGACCAGCGACCGGGTTTCGTCGTTACCGACATCACCAGTCTGATGATGTCGGTAACGACGAAACCCGGTCGCTGGTCAAATAAAAAAGTGGAAAAGCTAAAAATATTGGTTTTAATCTAATAATAAAAAAAAATATTTTTAAACTTTAAAAACGTTCTCCTGAAAAATATGTTTTTTTTTTATTTATGACGTTCTTGAAAATAGTCTTTCAACCGCTTTTACAAAGTCATTGCTTCTTTGACAAGTATCAAGAGTTTCATTTTTTTGACATCTCAACATAGATGAAGCAGAATATGAAAATCAGAGCTTATGACCTGTCAAAGGCAAGTGAACACTTTACACTGGTGCAACATTCACTATTCTACCCGTGATTGACAAACACACTGGAGTGAGTTCTAAACACACAAGTTCTCAGCTGCATCTATGGTTGATTTGAGCCATAATTATTATTCCTGAATAAAAGCTCACTTAAATCAACCTCAGATACTGCCATGAACTCAAGCATGAAGTGACGTAAAAATTATACGCTATATTTGTATGAGTTCCATATTTTGAGTGGTGTGGTTTTGACAACCACATGTTTGACACACGAATAGGATGGAGAATGTTACACGTTTGTAGTTTCTTGATATTCCTTAACTATTTTTTAATGATGGTTGTATTTTTAAAGAACTAAATTAAGTATTATAATATAATGGAGGTTAGAGGTCAAAATAAAATACGGAACAAAGGCAAAGTAAAGGAATGGGTAAATGATCAAGTGTTAATTCTTGAATTAACCCTTGAATGAAAATTGCAAAATAGTTTATATTCATAATTTTTCTCTCTTTTTTTCGTGTATATTAGGTTAAAATGGATAAAAACAATAAAAAATGTATACAAAAAGAACTCCAGCGACAAGACACACTAGGTGGCTTAGTAAGTCGCTGTGATTTTTTAAAAATATGTCTATAATAGTTCTATAAATAAATGTATACAATTTATGTAAATAAATTTAAAAAAATAAATGCAGTATATTTTCGTTTTATTAAATTCATTGTGATTCTTATATTAATTAAATATTGAAAGGCATCTTAAAACTCCTAGATATACTATATGCAATACTGGTATGCCATAGTAAATACTGCAATAAAGTGTTCAATCAATAATACAGTCAATAGTATTATTTTTTGTACAGTTTATTGTAACACAACCATAGTAAATACTTCCCAACGTACTGGATGGATAGAATAAAGTGGGAATGAAAGCAAAATAACTTTTTCATTAGCAGTTAGGCGTCTAGAGTACGCAGTAACGCTTCGGCATTCTCAATATCGCACGCGTGTATAAATCGTTTCTCACGTTATTAAACTCATTTTCATTTGATTGACAGCACTCTCTTCTCCGCTGCGTTCCTTTATTTAGGGAAAGTAATGTGATTTTTATGCCCTCCGTCTGTATTCAGGCGCTTATCTGTGCGGTGGAAGTGAAAATCACGAGCAAACACTGAGCGGCCCCCTTTCCCGCGTAATTTCGGCGGCCGCCGCCATTTTGTTGATAAAAAATCTTTTCGTCGCTCGGCGGCAACCGGCGGCGCTATCTACATCAAATGACACTTAAGGCCGGCTCCAGCTAACGGGTACTTAAATTGGCGACTATTTTCATAAAGAGAGGAAGACATCGCTCACCGGAGGAGGCCTCGAAGTTATTTAGTATCTTCAATCGAAACAGAAAGAAAGAATTAAGTGTTTTTTAATCAATGTCGAACTTATAATGAACAAAAGTTATCGAAGTTTCTCCAAAAGGAAGCTTTGGGAAAAAAGAGTTAAACGGTAATTTTTTAAAGGTAAATTATAGGCATATTGCTCATTTACCGCCTCCGTAGTGTAATGGTCAGCACGCTCGGCTACAGTACTGGAGGTCCCGGAATCGATTCCCAGGGGGGGTCAAATAAATATAAGTGATTTTTTCACTGTAATATTTATTCAATATTTCCCTGGACTGGTACCTAAAGCGGAGGGGTGATCACCTTTGATGCAGTACCCTATGCACCATCGGGTGTGGATAAGGGTTTGAAGAAGGAAGAAGATTGATCATTTAAAGTAAAAACCTAAATTCTTCATTTATCAATTTTATTAAAGTGTAAGAAAAATATATAACTGACTAACCGACCATCACGCTAGCTCACGCAGGCGTAGTCAGTCTTTGGACACAATCTTCGTTTCTTCCACATTCATACATCTTCTCATAACGTACACGCCGATTATTCTGACTTCTGTCCTAACTGACAACTTTCAAATATTTGAAATACTTGATCAAGTTTTCTTCGGTCGTCCTCTGTGCTTGTATTACCAACCACATTCGCGTCATAAATTTGTTTAACTATCCTTTCTTCACTCATTCGATTCACATGCCTAAACCATCTCAACACATCTTTCTAAAGTTAATTAATAATACTTTGATATCGAAACGATATGTTGGTAATAATAAATATATTTTATAAATATTATTCACAATAAATTCACATATCGCTCACTCCTTTTAACAACGTCATATTTAAAAAAAAACTTGATTTTTCAGGAGATCGTATTTAAAGTTTAGAAATATAATGAAATAAATAAAAAATTAATATAAAACCACTAATTGAACTTTTCACTGTACAACAGATCATTTAAGATAAAACCTGAATGTTTTTTCTCCATTTAAAAAATATTTAGTATATTTAAAAAAATAATTTAAAAATACCTTTTCTTTAAAATGCAAAAACAACACTTTCTGCCCTATAGCGGGTAAATATTATGTTTGAAATGTGCCGTTTTTGCTGGGATATAGTACATTTTCTAGGCATTCCGAAAACACGATGAAAATTGACGATTTTTGATTTATGACGTTGTTGAAAGGAGTGCGCGATATTATGATATTTTAATCGTCTCAAATCTGAAACTTGAAAAAAAACATATTCCTTAATGACAATTCAATAGTCATAGATGGGTGGTCCATTTCATTTAATTGAATCCATTAGTGGTAGTAGTGGTTTTTATTTTTATAGAAACACTTTACCAACTTATAAAAATTATTTACGGCCTCATTACATTTAATGGATTCCATTTTCATAATCCATTGTGGTGAATGTGAACACATTAAAAAATCTATTTATTAAACAATAACTGTTTATTTTTAGTAAACAAAAAAACACAAATAAATAAGTGATATTTATAATACCACTATTTCTTAAAATCTATTTAACGTAACACGTTTGACAATGATGCGGAATGTATCGAAACACGTGTCACAATAGATTTTAAGAAATAGTGGATTTACTAAGTAAAACTTTAATTAAAAATGGATAGGCTTATTTTTTTTTTACCACAAAGTGACTGAATCAATTTATCAAATAATAATAACTCGTGAGCAGATAAACTCAGATTTGTAAACAAGGATTTGGACGCATTCAAAATATTGCGACTAGTATTCTTAAAAGAATCTTAAAATAAGCATAAAATCAAGTATTTGGACACACTCAAAATGTTGCAAAGCTTTTGTTTATATAAATTGTAGTTTAAATGTTTTTTTTTAAACTTATTTAGATTAAAAAGATAATAAACAATCACATTTTTTATAAATACAAAGATAATCTAAAAAAGAACATATCGTAAAGGAGAAAGTGACCAACTAACAAAACGTTTAATGTTCAGGAGGGCCATTGAAGTAATTTTTGCTTGGCAAGAGAATAATCATCAATGCAGTAAGTAATTTTTTACAAGTCAATATATTAAAACTTCCATATATAAAATCGTTTTGTAATTTTCAGGGCAATATTAAGCTTGTAACATATCAAATAGTTAATAGTCACGTTTTTGTAAAAAAATGCACTTAGTCACTTTCTCCTGTGACTACGATGTATTAATTTCCATATTTTTAATAGAAAGATGATTTTCATAGTAACACAAAAAGTATAAATCGTTGAGCCAAGTTTGAAATGTAGGCGCGTATTTAGATTTGCACACTTCGCATTCACCGAATGCCGAGCCGACATAAGTCCCTCTGCTATTGCAGGGCCGGATTGAGTGGCCCGGTATCTAGCGCCCACCGGCAGGTAGCTACCCACCCCCTCCCCCGCGATGCGAAGGGCTGGCGCGGACAATACGAGTACTAGCGGCGTCAGACACCGCGGCCCACCGACACCCGCACTCCTGAATTATAAATCCCATAATAGATTGCATACGGCTCCTCAGCTCTCAGTCTCTCTCAGTCTGCCTCTCCACTTGGCTTGGCTTTCACCCCAAACTGAGACTTTCATCATCAAGTATCTTATTTCGGGTACATAATATTTCTCCACCCTTTGCTCCCCTGGCCCGCTCACCCTCGCAGGACCAGGACCTAAGCTTTCACCCTTCACGCGTGAATTGTGCGATAAGTTTATTATCATTTAACAATGGTTTGAAGAAGGTATGATTTATGGGTGTTTAATGCGTTGTAAATTTAGGTAAGACCTTGTTAACAAACGGCCCGATCTAAGACCAGAGCTAAAAACAAAATAGTTATTGATATTTGTGTTTTGTTCCATTAGTCGCTATCTACCTTTGAATCGCCTAAATTGCGTAAATTAGACACAACGCATTAAATACAACATCCCTGACAAACGCTGATAAATAATAAAACGTAAATTATGTATGTGGTTGACATTAAACAAACTTATTTTTTTAAAACTGATTTTCACTTTACTTTAAAATTAATACACAATATGGCACTACGTCACATTATTTATTGTTTTTGCAGTAACTTTGCTCATGATGTTAAAAATAAAAATAAAAATAATTCAAACGGTGAAAAACAAGTGTTTTAATTTTAATGACTAGTTTGGGAAGCCACAGACGCTTCCATCTTCGGGTCTAAATAAAAACATTATCAGTTAAAATTTAGACCCAAAGATGAAAGAATTTGTGGCTTCCTAAACAAGTCGTTAAAATAAAAATTTATATAACTCAAGTGATGATAGAAAACAAGCGCTTTAATTTTAATTTCATAAATAAAATAATTTTGTTGATTATTAAAAATTAAATATTGTATTAGACCACAAATTGAGTTTTATTTCACACAAGTTTCGAAAACTACAGATGTTTTGTGTCCAAAAATGATCCCTAAAACTAGTTTAGTTTTACTGTTGGCTTTTGTGATCACCAATTGATGAAAACATTTTTAGTTTTCGAAACTAGTCGTGAGAAATAATACTAAATTAGTGGTCTAGTACAAGTATTTAATTTTTGTTAATAAACACAACTTTATTAAAATTGCTGGTTAAGTCATCGATAGTATTAATCCATAATTTCGGAACATAAACCATGCGAAAGAAGTAAAAGTTCTCACAGTTTAAAGTCTTGATACTGTTTTGGCAAAGTTTAGTGTTTATTTAATTTTTTCATACTTCAAATTATATATTCAAATATGTTTATCAGAATTTAACATGTGTAGATTGTTTATGTAGTAGCTTTATTGATTTTTGAACTTAAAATTATTTGTTTGTTTAGGTATTCAATCGAAATATAGATGCGCAAAGCGGAGAAATTAGGTTCCAAGAAATTAATGGTCGACTGCTGCTAGAAGGCGCTCTCAGAATCTGCTGGGAGTTAGAGGTGTCATCTACTCGAAGGAAAATGATGATAAAAATACCTTTGTTACTATTCACAAGAAAATTCCTGTCAATATTTATCTACAACATTTTGAGTGTGTCCAAATACTTGTTCACAAAATCTGGATTATCTCCAATTACAGGAGTTATTTTCATATTATTTTTTGACATCTCATCAAAGATGAAGAAGAATATGGAAGTCTGGGCATTTACGGGGCTTACGACCGTCATAGGCTGGTTTAAGTGATCACTTTACACACGTGTAACATTCACCAATTCTACCCATTATTGACAACCACACTACTCAAATTCTTGGAAGTTCTATATATATGAACCAATTTAGAAACCTTGTTCATGAATCACTAGAACTTCACTAGAGACATCTATTGGTGAGATGTAAAGAAGCTTTTTATTAAGCAGAAACTCTTATATTAGTATGTGAGATCCGAATCCTGGATTATAATCACACACACGAGAAACGCCAGAAAATACCATTTTCATTTTTATTATTAAGCTTATAATTTGACCAGATAATTTATTTATTGAAAAAATCAAACCTCTAAAAAACTAAGTGTCTTTTTTTAAGTAGTTACTTCGGTTATTATCATGAAATAATTACAGTTACATCATTCATATGATGACATTTAAATACATTACAATTTTTTGCCTTTTAAAAAATGTAATTCTAAAGATAACAATCAATTTTCTCTTTTTTACCCTTATCCGCAGCCAGTGGTGCATAGAGCACTGTATCATATTAGCGCAGTGAAATCTTAATTGTTGCTTACATGATGGCAAGATGATCAATCTTGCACTTGTACTACTAGTCTAGGGTAATATAAAATACATATGACTTACATTTTGATCCCCTGGCAATCGAACGTGGGACCTACTGCACGATAGATAAACGAGATAACCATATTACTATGTAAGACTAACTTATATTAGGGGATGAATTTTCTATAAATAAATTACTACCGTATATAGTTCTATGTTTAAAAAATAGACATACTCGTAGTTCGAGATAGGGGCTAACGTGAAGGGTCGGAGTCGAGAATACCTGCATTTAAATTACCAATGACATTTCATAATTATTATTAATTTTTGTTTTTAAATAATTCAGATTAAAAAATATATTGCGACTGGCCTAGATTTCACGAGCTTTTGTTATCATCATTGATTACATTATTGTTTTGATTTCGAGTTTGTGTGTAGGAGGATTATATCCCCTCAATTATATTTCTGAGTTTCTGTTAACATATTTATTTCTTTGTTATCGTTCTTCGCTAACGAACAGCTTAAATCAATGTATTTGAATTAATAATGGTAATTATAATGATCCCTGTTAAAGTAGCTTCGAATTGTAATTGCTTTGTTTTCTGGAAAGAAAATACCAACTTTCATCTGTACAGTCGAAGCCAAAGTACAAAGCCAATTAGGAGAAAAAGTACTTACAATAGATATGAAATGTTACATGTACACGAATGTATTTGTTTTATCCAGCATTAAATATTAAAATAAAGTGAAACACAGATTTTGTTGAATTTTCTCAATATGTTCGTGGTTTTAATATTATATAGGTATACATCATGATTTTTATACAATCAGAATAGAATTTTACATAAGTATCAACATCTTTAAAGATTAATTCATAAAGGGAAGTCTTAAATACATGTACTAACTTATAATATATCATGATCCTTTACCATTGCCAAGTCGTGCGAAATCCATCCAATTAAAATCAAAATTAAATAATAAAAAATTAACTTATGAAAATCATATAATCATGTATATAATTTTTGGGTTACTCATAGATTGAACGAATTAGTTTTTAAACGTTTGATTCATTTTTCAAGTATCATCGTTTATAACACACGCTTAAATCAGGAGTGCCCAACCTTTTAGCTGCACTGGACTGCATTGGAAGAAGACGAGTTGTTTTAAGGCCACGCATTAAATACAACATCCCTGACGAACAATGAAAAATAATAAAACGTAAATTATTTACATAGTTGACATTAAAATAACTTTTTTTCTTTTAACTGATTTTCACTTTACTTTAAAATTAATAGACAAAATGACATGTTTTGTTTTGAGACATAATTGCTTCGATGTTTGCTCCGATATAAATGGTTGAGTTATCGGCAAGTTCTCGATTTGATATGTTGGTTCCAATATTATAATCCGAGAGATTAAAATTGAAAACATAAAAAAATTGTTGTTCTCAGACACAGGTGTCTCGAATAACACAAACACATTTTGACGACGTCAATAAAGCATAATTTTAAATTTCCCGTCCATTTAAAAAAAATCTAATTATTAATTTTTTATCCCTGTTTTTATTTAATTCAGTTATCAGTGATTTTTATGAATATTTAAATGAACAAATTAAACAAACTTAAGAATTAATTGTGTATTAAATTAAAAATAATTGTATTCGTAATGAAATTTTATAGTTTTTTTAGGTGAACCAATCCGTGCAATATATGCGGTCTTACGGACCACGGGTTGGACAATCCTGATTTTAATAAATCTTTCCATGATGGCATTGAATACATTTTAGGATTCAGTAGGAGCTGGAGGTGCCACAGTATTTGCTGTAGATGTGGACTGAGTGTCAACATTCGGTTCTCGAACTCCCAACCATGGCACTCGTTTCTCAAGCTCCTGACTGAAATTATAAATACACACATATGTAAAATACTTATCATGTTCATAAGCTTTACGTCTCTTCCTTCCCGACTATATGTTGCATGTGGGGTTATGTTGGATTAATTCAACGGTTCGTAAATAACATGAAGGTATCGTGCTCACTCTAACATTGGAGGTGTAAGGATAAAAATAATAAATTACAAATACTGTATGATATTCATGGGAAGAAACACTTATTTATAAGTTTACAACATTTTGAGTGTGTCCAAATACTTGTTCACAAAATCTGGATTATCTCCAATTGCAATATAAGAGTTTCTGCTTAATAAAAAGCTTCTTTACATCTCACCAATAGATGTCTCTAATGAAGTTCTAGTGATTCAAGAACGAGGTTTCTAAATTGGTTAATATATATAGAACTTCCAAGAATTTGAGTAGTGTGGTTGTCAATAATGGGTAGAATTGGTGAATGTTACACGTGTGTAAAGTGATCACTTAAACCAGCCGATGACGGTCGTCAGCCCCGTAAATGCCCAGACTTCCATATACTTCTTCATCTTTGATGAGATGTCAAAAAATAATATTTATAAGTTGTTGTAATAATCATAATGGATAATTAATAAACCATCATTTTCATGAAAATCACTTCAAGGACGCTTAAAAAAATATATGTAGTTGGGAATTGATTCAGAAAAAGTACAATATCCCCTTAAAAGTAAATAAATAAACGCGTCTTTTGAACAGAATTAGTAAGGGCGTTTAATATGGGTATCATTTTACCGTCGAAAAATCAAAATTAGTCATAATCGCGAGTAAATTAGTAAATTACAAATTGATAATAATTTACAATTGTGGGTAACAGATACTTTTTCAGTTACCCTTTTGGGATGATTTTTGTTGTTTTTTTCGGTTTAAATTTCATTCTAGTTCGTTTTTGGTTTTGAATTGGAGTTTCCCGGTTCGAACCCCTCTACCGCAATTTGATACCTACTTCTAATAATGAACCGCTTAAGCTCACAGAAACAGTATGAAATTGAAATATTTGTGTAAATAATAATAAATAAAAAATAATCAAATATATTAGAAGCTAGAAATACGCAATACGCAACAAATTGTATTCACTTATTGGAGTTATTTGGTTTAAATTATTGAATCGAAAAAAACTGAATAATTTAAGACTTATTTTGAAGAAATTGTAAATTGAGTAAATCTCTGAAGTCGAGTATTGAAACAAATTTGTATCACAATCATTTTAATCCTTCAAAATATCTTTTGAACTATCTTGGATTTCAAACAGATGTTTAGAGAACGCGATATAAACTGTTATGAGATGGTTGTTTGGTAAACAATTACACGTGTAATACTCACCGATATCTCGGGTGATTGATGGCGTATATCCAGGGGTCAATACAAGACACTATCTTCGCGCATAAAGCAGGCAACATTGTAGTTATTGGAGTCAACATTGACCTGAAATGTATATTTAAAAAATAAACATTTTTACTAAATATTTTGATGTACTCAGACATGGATAGGTACAAGCTTATTTTAAATAAATATTCAGATCAAAGAGTTTGTATATTTGTATACTCTTTAAATAAATTCTTGTTAAACAAATATTACAACCGAGAGCATTTTTTTGTATGAGAGTTTTTCTTCAAGTTGTAGTTATTTTACAGTTATATGTATTTATTTTATAAGCTAAAATCTGTTATTTATGGAAATTTGTTCTTTGATTTAAAAACTTTCACATTCGGAAAAAAAAGTTTTTGGAAATATTTCTAATTCCGTCAATAATTAGCTGAAGAGCACAAGCTGAAAACATTTGTAAAATGAAATAAAATATTATATTATTCTTAAATATTGAAATGGAAAAAAAAATATATATGACGTACTTTTATTAGGATCACTTTAACTCTCCGCCTAAAGGCAATTTATTTTTAAGATATTAAAAAACAGCTCTATGGGGTTTGATAATCCTTTGCAATTTGAAAATATTCGCAAGACTAAGAGAAAATGTTTTAATACATTTGATAGCCAGCTAAATGGTGTGTAAACTATTTAGTCTCGGTGATAATTCATTTATAATCGTCCTGGCAAACAAGTTTTATCAGATACATCTTCTTAATAGCTAATGCATAAAAAATAGAAGATGGATAAATAGAGGTAAAAGAGTATATTATTTATGAAAGCAAGTTCACTTGCAGTTCGTGGATCGCTTATAAGATTAACGAGTACGCGACTCTAGCAACGCCAGTATAGCGGAGAATGTGCTCTCATTTGGAAGAAAATATGGAGTTAAGTTCGGTAAATGTGTGAGTTATTAAGATATAAAAATAAAACACTTAGAGAAGTAAAAATATAACATGAATTAAATGTCGATGAGAACATTTTTAGTTCTCGAATGTAAGTCGTCTCGTGTTTACATTAATAGATTCAAAAGTCTTCTTATACAATTGTTTTACTTTAATATTTAAAGAATCAAACCCTGATCCGCAATCCAATGGTGCATATGGCACTGCATTATAGAAACACAGTGTTATCTTGGTCGTTAAAAAAATCATGTTATTTTTTAAGAATCATGTTTTTAAAAAAATAATGATAAATCAATAAATAATTCAGTTCTTTAGATACATGTATATACAGTGGCGTGCAGAGTTTTTAATCAGGGAAGGTGGGAGGTTTGTATAAGGAATAGTAGGTACTGGTTGTGTTTCTATATAGAACGCGAGAAATCTAAGTTAGGCACTGTTTTTCTGCCTATATAGAATGCATGCCTCTGTCTATATGTATATGTGGGCTGGAGACAGATTTGTTTAACCATATAATGAAAAAAAACATCTTAATTATGTAACTATTTTTCACCAAGTGACTATTTTTCGTGTTCATTTGACATTTCGATAATATTTTTTTTACTAAGCTTTATCAAAACATTTCCTTAAGATAAGCTTCTAACGTTTGGCAAAAGAGTAATTAAAATTAAAATTAAGATTTCAGTCCACCATCTCAAACTGCTATCAAAATTAAAATAATAATTTTGTACTATTACAAAGAAAAAATACAATCATACTCGTATATATAATACATACATGGCGCGAACTTCCATGAAATGGAAAACTTTTGCGAGATTCTTATCTTCATTTCATATATGTATGTATTTTCCACATATGATTACACTATTCCTTATACGTGCATTTTCTAAATCACGTACTTTGACATACTCGTACTATATCCAACATTGTTTAGCGACCCGTGCATTTATATTACGCTTACACGATTTATAAAGCATGTGCTAGTACTTGGCGTACCTCGTGTAATACATGCGACTCTTTGATTCAACGATAGTTTATTGCAGTAATTTTTTTAAAAATGATTTGAATTATGAAAAAATCATATATTTGTACATAAACATACGCGAATATGTTTTAAAACTGTCAAATATGGTATATAAATTCCGATAAATTTATTCACGTATCAAGACATTAACCCGAATAAAAATCACAAAATTGAGTGGGTCATATAGTTCAATTTAGAAAAATGGAAATATATGCTCGGTACTACAGTACTGAATCGAGGTGAACTAATAATAGATAATAATAATGAGTTTCGGATACTAAAATATCCAATTTTTAACTCAAAAGCTTTTTATCGAATTTAAGATTCAATTTGAAATAAATTTAAAATAAACATTAAATCTGTTTCAATACTCAACACATCATATTTATTTGATGTTAGTGAAAAATTGAATTAAAAAATGATTTAAATAATTAACAAGGTTATTAAAAAATTATTTGAATTGAAAAAATCATCGTTCGATCGAATGGACTTAATATCGAAAACGTCTTTTGAAAAACATATATTTCATGTACCGTACACAACTCATGTGTAAGATATTTATTTGAGCACTGACATAATACCTTTCGACATATAATATTGCAAATACAATGCTCCAAATAATGTTTAAAACAACTCACAGCAACACCAAACCGATTTTTAACAGAGAAATTCATCATTATAATACACAAGTACATAATAAAATACATATGGAGCCGATAAGAACAACTAAGTTTGAAGAAGGTCCTTGCAATATATTGCCTTTACCCAATTTGAATAAAAAAAACATTTAAAGTTCTTTTAATCCAAAAATATAAATCAGTGTAATATTTTTCGTTCCAAACAAAAAGGGGATAAATCGAAATTTCCAGATAATTAACGTTTAACTCTTACCACTCTGTAGGCCAGACATTCTGGATCGTATGATTCTAGTAGGCAGCTCCGTAGGCCACAATGTCTGGCCCGGCGCAGGTATAAATTTAATCACTAATTTCTCTATCACCCAAGTATATTCTACCAAAAAATATTTCAGATAAATACAGTTAATCTTAATTAACATGGTCATACAGAGTCTCCAAAATTAGGGAACCAAAATATTTATTTTAATGGTAGAAAAATCTCGCATTTTTTTGATCAGAGTAGCTGATCAGTTATGAGAAAAATGGTCAGAGTGGAAAGGGTTAACGTTGGTAATTAAAAACGGTAATAATGATAATGCTTGGTTCATGAACTCTCACCTATCGCCGAAAGCTCCGATCATGGCCACAATGGCGTAGGGCGTCCAGGCGCAGATGAAGAGAAAGAATATTGTGAACGCCACTTTAGCAATCCTTATTTCGACGCTCTTATTAGCCGAATCCTGATTGGCCACCAAGGATTTCACGTTCATCTTTTTTGCTTGTTCTTTCAACATTTTTTCGTGCGCACGAACCTAAAAAAGACACAAATATAATAAAAATATTTACACTACACACTGTAAAATATATTTATTTTAGCGCTACCAAAATGCCTTTCGACATTCTCTCAACATATGATATTATAAATGCAATGCTTCAAATAATCTTTAAAATGATTTACAGCAACACTAATCCGATTTTTAACAAATATATTCAAATTATTTTTTGACATTTCATCAAAGATGAAGAAGAATATGGAAATCTGGGCATTTACGGGCTTTTAAAAGCTTCTTTTCATCTCACCAATAGATGTCTCTAGTGAAGTTCTAGTGATTCAAGAACAATGATTCAAAATTGGTTCATATATATAGAACTTCCAAGAATTTGAATAGCGTGGTTGTCAATAATGGGTAGAATTGGTGAATGTTACACGTGTGTAAAGTGATCACTTTAACCACTTTAGTCAGCCCCGTAAACGCCCAGACTTCCATATTATTCTTCATCTTTGATGAGATGTCAAAAAATAATATGAAAATTACTCATGTAATTGGAGATAATCCTGATTTTGTGAACAAGTATTTGGATATACTTAAAATGTTGTAAATAAATTCATTATTATAAAATACGAGGATATAATAAAACACATGTGGAACTGAAAAACACAATTAAGTTTGGAATAAAGTCCTTGCAATATATTGCCTGTCCACAAATTAACCAGCTGCCTGACATATATAAAATAAAACCCAGTCAGGGATCAAAAATGAATGAAGTGAAAAATTCCTTATGGAAAGATATTTGTGTTAGTGATTAATTATTTTTCTCATTTATTTCCTTTAAATATGCTTCTAAGCTTAAGTTTTTTTTACATATCTATTAACTGTACCTTATATTGATTTATATTTTACATTTTGCCATGTGCTTTTTTATTTGTTACTTTCTTTTTTTGTGTTTTAGTCTTGTTAACCCTTCACTGTATAGTGTATCAAATTTCTTACATACCCAAAAGTTAGTGTTAAGACGTTCTTTAAAAATATAAGCAACCATTCTTTGTTGTTACCGATTAAATACATTCATAACTCACGTATATAGTTCATAATTTAGCCAAAGGACGCGCTTTGAACGCCAAAATAATAACTTCACTTCTCTCGAAGACGAACTGTCAATGCAGTCATGCAAAAAAAGTCATCCAGTGAAGGGTTAACTTTAATCCCATGCCCCAAAATGAGTATGGAAATTACTCATCGGCAATAATATACAAAAATTGTAAATTATGTATGTTTTATGTTAAATAAAAAAAAAAGTTTAATATTTCCTCCGTTGGTGTCATTATAAGTCAATCTCGCATCCTGTACGGCTGTCCAAATTTAAAACACAGTAAGGGACATTTTTTTGTAGTACGTTTTTTTTGCATTTTTGGACTAAGTAGATTTTACCTAGTCCAAAAATGCAAAAAAACGTACTACAAAAAAAAAATCCCTTACTGTGCTTTAAATTTGGACAGCCGTGTAGTTTGAGCAAAACTACGTATAAATTTTCAGAAGTGAACGTTCAAGTTAAAGAGACAGGCTTGATAAGGGACCTTCGGAAGCCATGGGGGGTGACGACCTACCCAATCCAATTCACATTTCTCGTTGACAGTCGTGATCTCCATATTTAATTAGTAAAATTATTTGCAAGAAAATGGTCACGTTATAAATTCAATGAACTAAAAACGATCTGCTTTTAAAAATATTGTTTTTGCTGACACCTTGTATCACATTTTATAAACAACATAAAAATAATAAAACAAAATTTTTGTTTTTAACCACGATATGATGATTGAACGTACTCATTTTTCCCTTTTTTGATTTTTTTGTTGTTATAATAATAATAATAAAACCCTTATTGGCACCCCAATGGTGCATAGGGCACTGCTTCATATGAACACAGTGTTATCTTGATCGTTTACACCCGAAGGAAAGGTGATCAGCCCTCCGCTTCAGGTACCAGTCCAGGGTAATATTGAATAAATATTACAGTGAAAAAATCACTTATATTTATTTGACCCCCCTGGGAATCGAACCCGGGACCTCCAGAACGGTAGCCGAGCGGTAACACTTGTAAAGGATAATTTTGTAGCAGTTTGTACTTTCATTTGTTGATGAAAATATGTGCAGTTCTAGATATTAGTGATTTTATTAATAAACTCAAATGTGGTCTTTAACAACTGCTCAATTTCAAAGAATTTTACTATTTTTTTCTCCAGTTAATATTAAGTTAATATTCAATCAATTAATTAATAACATAGCTCTACGTCAATCTTTTGACATGTATGTGTTTAAAAGTGACCACTGATTTCAACCACCGTATAGCGGTGTTTGAATATGAATGTATTTTTTTCTTTAATTATTACATCGAAAAACATTTTCAACGAAGTCTTAAACATTTTCATGAATACATTTGTAAACAGAGTTCTTTTTTTTCTTCAGTATACTTATATGATTTTTAGTTCCAAATATGTATTTTTCGTAAGAGTGTTGATACTTTCATTGTATCAACACTCTTACGTTAAAATACATAAAAAAACGGTAGTAGGTATGTGTGTACATGTACCTACATTATTTGTCTTAATAGTTTGTCGTAGGTTTATGTACCTACGTTATGTGCTAAGTAAGAAAAGGGATCGTGGTAGTTTTATCTACTAGAAACGTTGATGAAATATTCTATTTATGAAACTGGATTTCATCGAAGCTTATGATGGTCTTACTGTGAGCTTTCTATTGTAATATTAGAATATTCCCGAGCACGTGGCTCAATTTTTATAATCCCACCTAAGATGAGCTTAGAATTTTCCATCAATATGCTTATCTGTATTTTGCTTTCATGTGTATTGTGCTATGAAATATTTCAAGCTCATCGATACATATCGAGTGCTTATAAAATAAAGATTTTCTGCGACTATTTAATAACCAACAATGAGATCATTAACGTAAATAACTCAGGAAGAATAGAAAAAAAAATAGCATTAAGGAACATCGGTTTTTGTAAAGGCATTAATTATTATTATGTGCAAAGAATATTAATTGATTTCTTTGTTATGAAAAACATTTACGCCAGCAAAACATATTGAATTTCTATACATTCATAACCACTCAATGTCAAAATACAAAAGATGTTTTGATAATTCCTTCAAGTTTTCAGATCTTTTCCATAATTTGTTTAAGTGAGAGGTAACAGATATTAATGGAAATAATTATAAATTTGAAATTCCTTTCATACAATTTTTACATCCGACATAATACCATCCGCTTTTGATTTAAAAATGCTTCGTTTCATAGTTGATCAATTTTAAATGATGAATTTATATCATTAAAATATAACTTTGTTTTATAATCACCAATAATATTTTATAAAAACTGAATTCAAATGTCTATCGGTTTCAAAGCCAACCGTTTCTTTTTCAAAACTTATGAATTTATATATATATAAAACATTTTCAAAAATGGCGTCTCAATTAAAGGAGAGTTTAAGTATGGGAAAAAATCGTAAAAGTGTTACAAATGTATAAAGAGATCACGTGATCACGTGATCAAGTGATCCAGCCAGCCAAATACCAGGTCGTAAGCTTAGGATGCTTAAACTTTCACCTTCATTATATAATATAGATATATCATCCGTAGCGTAATATAATATGTCACCAGTGTCTGATATTTTATAACTTATTTCGCGATTTCGAATAATTAAATGATCCTATCGTCCACCTCTGTGGTGTAATAGTTAGCGTGTTTAGCTACCGTGTTTAAAATAAATATTAGTGATTTTACACTATTTATAATATTTATTTGAAATTACCCTTGACAAGTCCCTGAAGCGCTAGAGTGATCACCAGCTTTCATGTAACTAATGATCAAGATAATACTGCGTCAATAAATGCAGTGCCCTATGCACCATTGGGTGCAGATAAGGGTTCAAAGAAGATAAGAGTCATAAAAAAACATATTTTGCTATTCACCGCTTTGCCGAGCTCAAAACTGCTTTTTATACACTATGAAGGTTTAATCTGAAAGAGGACAAACGATTTACTAAGTTCGTAGGTATATTTTAAAATGAATAATCTTGTTATGTCCCAGTTGAACGATAGCAAAACTATAACCGATAGTTTTGAATTACAGCAATTCATTACGTTAAAAATAGAACTCGAATTTTAATAACAAACACGTTGGTGTTATTTTGAAAGTTCAAACTAATTTGACGTTTTTATAGTACTTAATGTAGTATATTTGAAGCGATAACATTCAACTACACGTTTGCGTTCACACATTCGTCATTATGATTACAGAGGGGAATGTTATATACACTAACAAACATGAAATATCATATATAGTTAGGTGATCCTATTTTAGTATGAATTTAAAATAAATACATGTTCCATTTTAAACGCGGTATTTCATTATTTTAAAAACTATCAGAAAAAAACATTTATTTTCCCAATATTTATATGTAATACATATCTTTTCCGGTTTTTTTTTAACGTCACAACGTATTATTATTGAAGGAGTCAAAATGCCGTAGAACTCCACATTCCAATACAAAGTTTTTAAAGGAAAAGGAAAAAGTTTTAATACTATGGTATAATTCTCAATGATATCGATGAGTATTTCGTAATAAAAATAATCCTTTTTATACGATTTTTCTCATGGCAAAAAAGTATTTTTTGTGAAAGTTATCCGAGCCATCGCGTTCTCAATTACTGCCAATTAAAAACTCTGTTTTCGAGAGCAAAAGTCCTCTCCACGTATGAATGTTCAGTTTGTTTGAATGTGCATATCGTACGTACAGGTCCACATAACGAGGTATTGTTTTCACTCATTATACAAATAATGTGTGAAGAGATTTTTCAAAATCCTGGCTGTTGTGATGATCACATTTGTAAATATTATTTTACAGACTTCAACATTTTATTGAAAAATATAAAGGTAAAGAAAAAACACGTAAATGACATGTAATTATAACCCAATAATTTTTGCTAAAATATAAAGTCGAAAGGTTTAGGTTTTATTATTTAAAAATATTTTTAAAAACGGCTAGATAAAAGAAAATTTATACACGAAAAAAGTTATTCTCTCCGAATTAAAATGAAATAAATTGAAAACACTAGTGAATTACAAATTAACCATGAAAACCATCTCTTAATAATTGAAAAACGATGTGACAATCTTTGGTAAATGAAAAAATGATATTAAATGATTTATAATTGTGATGTGTTTTATAATTATCCAAAACAACTTTTTTATTTGAAAGTATTACCAAACGTCGATGAAAAATGAAAATTAGGTGATGTTATCAGGATTCATATTTTACGTTATAAAGAAATGTTATTTGAGTTTTACCTGAACAATAGTTGATTTACTTAAAAATAGATAATTGAACATAAAAATCTTAGTGTATGAAAAAAATTAGATACAATTTACTGCCACTTAGAATTGTATAGCTACATAAAACTGTCACTTAGAATTGTATAGCTACATAAGGACCGTAGTCCATTTGTTCTTCACATTCGTTTGATGCCCTAACAAGGGGAAACAATTGTCACAATATAATTTTTAGTGTTTTTGTTAATAAAATACAACTTAGTAGACTCAAAAAATCTTTGTTTGATTTAAAATTAATACATATAAAAAAAAAATTACTGCATTTATTTTTTGTTTTAATATTCTCGGTGGAACTGCATTTTATATAATAAAACAACTACATACACTGCTGTTGTTTTATCGGAAAAAAATATGTTTTAGTTGATAATACAAATTTTTATTTAATTTAAGAACCATAATAAATACATTGTCATAATTTAACATTGTTTAAAGGATTTTATAAAAAGTTTATAATCCGAGTAAAATTTATAAAATTTTTTGTTATAAATTTGAATAAAAAAAAGTATCTTTATCAAAAATGACAAAGGCATTATACATTTAAATTTAATTACATTGAAGGGAATATCCTTTAATTCCATACAATCAGCTTAGCAACTGATAACGGAATTGTTCGAAACGGAAATTGAATTTGAGCGCATTATTACGTCACAACTTTACTGCATATTGCATGATGGACATACCGTTTACTGAGTACTATATATATATATAGTATAGACTGCACACTATAAACCTACTCTATAGTGCAGTGGTCGGCAACCTACTACCCGCGGGCAGTTGAATTACCCATATTGACATTTGAATAACTCACCAAGAAAATATGATGATCATAGTGTTGGGTGATAGTCCCATGGTTACTGTCGTGGACTCTCGAGTCAGAGTTTCTCGGTTCGAATCTACTCTTCCACAATTTGATACCTATTTCTAATAATGAGCCGCTTAGGTTCACAGAAATAGTATGAAATTGAAGTATTTATGAAAGAAAAACACAAATATTTTATTATTAAGCTTATAATTTGACCGGATAATTTATTTACAACATTTTGAGTATGTCCAAATACTTGTTCACAAAATCTGGATTATCTCCAATTACAGGAGTTATTTTCATATTATTTTTGACATCTCATCAAAGATGAAGAAGAATATGGAAGTCTGGGCATTTAATAAAAATGAAAATGGTATTTTCTGGCGTTTCTCATGTGTGTGATTATAATCCAGGGTTTGGACTTCACATACTAATTTAAGAGTTTCTGCTTAGTAAAAAGCTTCTTTACATCTCACCAAAAGATGTCTCTAGTGATGTTCTAGTGATTCAAGAACAAGGTTTCTAAATTGGTTAATATATATAGAACTTCCAAGAATTTGAGTAGTGTGGTTGTCAATAATGGGTAGAATTGGTGAATGTTACACGTGTGTAAAGTGATCACTTAAACCAGCCTATGACGGTCGTCAGCCCCGTAAATGCCCAGACTTCCATATTCTTCTTCATCTTTTATGAGAATTATTTTTTTTTCCTGTATAACGTTTGTAGCCAATTAGTACATGATTTATTATATATTGAATACTTATGATGAAATAATATGTTTCCGCGTTTTTAGTATATGAATGGTTCGAAAAGTACTTATCTAATCATGGATGAACATATAAAACAAGGAATTATGCATTGGCCTTAAATATTGTAATTATTATTGATTTATAGTTAGGAAGAAACATTTTGCAGATATCGATACGGACTGCGAAATCATTTTTTTTTTGCATTCGGTGTATTGAATCTAAACACCTTTTTAACGAATTTTTACCCACTTATCAAATGTTTTTTGTTTACTTAGTCTCTTAAAAGGTTGCACTACTGTTATAGAGCATACACCACATACCATCCAGCCTACTTCACGCGCAATAACTTTATAAAGCAATTTCGCTGAAAACGTATGCCCATAATTAAAATAACAGTTCTCATAATTACGCACTGAAATTATCACAATGGAGGAGTGTAAAAATGTACTTGTATAAATGCTCCTTTTATTGATGGTTCTTATAACTTGACTTTAGTGTTCGCAGGAGATAAAGTTCACGAGATTTATGGGAGTAATCTTCGCCGTATTTTTCAGTCTTTTTATTTAGTGCCATTAAATACACTTTTCATAGCTTGGTAGTTTTTAAAAAGATGAAACGGAAATCATGAAGGTGCTCCTCGCAAAAAAATGTACCTCAAATATAAATCCTGGTTTAATTTATTTTTTATGATAAATTGCTACGAATGAATGTATTTATGACAAAAAGTAGTGTTTTCACCCCCTAGCACCTTTAATTTGAATTGAACTATATGAGCTCTTATTTTTTTTTAAATTTTATTTATTTTTCAGTTTTTCATTAGCGGAATTCTGATTTGTTTTAAATATTTTAATTTTATTTGTCATAGTGTAAAAATAAGAGTGCACTGATTTGAAATTTAATAAAAGCGCTGATGATAGGTTAGAAACTTGTCAATTTCATAAATTTAATTGCTACGTATTGCCTTGTTAAATAAAAAAGAAGGAAAAGAGACACCACCATTTCTTATATGTTTTAAATATTGAAAGCATTAACTTTGTGGATCATATTGATATATTATTTCGAGAAATAAAAATATTTTGTGTTCTGATCCACTCACATTTTTATTAACCAACTAGTTTCGGCAACAACCTGTTGCCGAAACTAGTTGGCTAGTAAAAATGTGAGTGGATCAGAACACAAAGTATTTTTATTTCTCGAAATAATATATTTCTAATATGATTAATTTCATCAGTTGTCAATGAACATTCTGCCGCCGTGGGCAGTGCTTCTTATTCTTTTACGTTCAATAGATGGAGCTGCCATTAAAATAACATATCTGTTTTGAAGTATAAATACCCATTAAAGGTGGGCTTTTGGTGAATAACTGAAGAAGATTTAAGATTTTGAACAAAATTCATATTTACATTTAGTTTTTTCAAAATCATTATCGTTGTATACAAGTACTGTAATAATTTATCTGTTATTATTAGGTTACTTCTTAGAAAATTTTATAATTTCAATTCATACATGAAGCAAACAATTATGTAAACGTATTTCTTTAATAATGTTTTATGATAAATAGAGAAATATTATGCCGTCGTATAATTGTAAATATATGTAACCAAACGTACATTCTTTATAATTTATAAGTAATAATTTTACTTAAATAATAAAGTGAGGAAAGAATAGTAAAACAAATATAATATATGAGGTGAAAGAAGTTGAAAATAGGACGAAGAAGAAAACCATGAGATGATCAAATATTTCAAATATTTGAAAGTGTTCAAGTCGAGAGTAGGAATAATTGGCAGGTACAAACAGAAATGTGGAAGAAGTAAAGAATGTTTGTAATAACTGAATGGTGTGGCGTTCTATTCTCTCTGCCTTCCCCTGTGGGGAAGCGTGGTTATAGTTAGTTAGTTATATAATGATCACATTACGATGCGGAATAAGATAATTATATTGAACGTAATAGAGCATAATAATGTTGTTAAATTCCATTTAGTATTTTAAGGTAGCAAATACCGTGTGACGCATTAGTAACAAAGCGTATTAAGTTACCTGATTGAAAAGCTGAGAGTAGAAGTAGCAAATGAGCGACATCGGAATGGCGTAACTCCACACAAAGATGCAAGCGACAAACACCTTAGTGTCCTGGTCTTCTGAGAGGAAATCGAACGAGCAAGTTGTCAGGAAACCCTCTGGAAGCAAACTTAATCAATTATCACATGTATGGAATGTATCACAATACAGTGGAACCTCTCATAACGAGCATAATTCGATCCAGAATCTGACTCGTTTTCACTAGCTTGAATGTCGTGAAAAAGAGACTTGTCCTTTCTCTGTAACTCGCTATGCGAAATGTCGCTCGTTAAGGGAGCAACTTTTAAACATTTTTTTGTTGCTCGTTGTGCAAATTACTAGCTTTTATAAATAAAAAAACAGAAGTATTTGTGTTTTTATTATTTACAAAAATATTTCAATTACATACTTTTTCTGTGAGCCTAAGCAGCTCATTATTAGAAATAGGTATCAAATTGTGGTAGAGTGGGTTCGAACCGAGAAACTCTGACTTAAGAGTCGCGACACTAACCACGAGACCACAACCCGATACACCGTTATGAGAGGTTCCACTGTATTTAATATTGTGATCAATTTTGATCGCAGGTTGTTTGAATATTTTTTTAGGTAAGTACATTTTTATTTCTATAATAAATTTTTTTTTTTTCAAGTGTTGTGGAAAAATAGCTGTTTAAGATTGCTTGTTCTTTGCCTTTGGTTTATTCTTTATACAAGTCAATAGTAGCTCTTATTTAGTGCTTTTAAAGAGAGAATTATCTAGAATGGTCAGACTACGTGGGTATTCACACGGTAACGGGATGTTGTTGTCACCACTGTTAGCAACATTCCCACATTCCTTACAAAAAATCATCCTAAATGGTTTTTATTGATATTAGTGATAGATGGGTGTCGAACCTAACAAACTCGTGTTCAGAATTCACGATACTTACAACGAGGCTACAGCTTAAATAGATAACATAAATTGATAAATTACTATTAACACCAATGAATTTGTGAGTGTTTAAGTACCTGCGATAAATTCTAAATTAGTTAAATTTTATGGTTTGATAATTTTACCTGGAACAAATCGACCCCAGATTTTGAAAAGTGGTAAGATGGTGAATGGCATCGACCAAAACCACGTAAATCCACACAGAATACAAGCCTGAGTTCTGCTTAGCCTTCCATCAAGCGGGCAAGAAATAGTTCTGTAAAATAAAGTAAAAGTTGCTACGTTATGATGTCATAAAATAGTGTGAAATGGAAGAATGTATGAAAGTGACGATACTTGGAAAACATGATTGAAATTTTTATACAAATACCATAACTTACATCTTTAAAAACATACATAATACAAAAGAATCAGTAAAAACATACTGTGCTTTATGTCAGTCTATTATAAAGTATGGGATTATTGGTTAGGGTGGTATGAGCAATTCATTATTAAATGGTGTTATTGTTGTCCAAAAATTTATGTTAAAAATAATATTTTAAGTTTCGAGGACTTCCATAAATAATATATTATACAAATTACTACTTATGACTTCAATATTTAATATTCACAAGAAAGAATATCAATATTCTTTCAGTAAAAGGTATCATGGATGAAATTATTGCGAGATTTTTTTGTTGATTTTGAAAGGTAGGTATCTTTTTTTTTTATATCGCATTCAGCCTTCATAAAAATATGAACATATATCCTAATATTATTGCAATACTCGTATATCCACGCTTTCCTTTGTGATACTCGCATGAAGTGCATATATTATCATAATTCTAGTAGTATCTTCTGGAGCACTGAGTCACGATGGGTATTTTCCCATTCCTCCATTTCGCCTTGAAAGCTTTTACAAAATTGATTATAGATTACACGAGGCCATCATATTCTATACTGAACCACACATACACCTGCTCTATTTTTCAGCAGAATGAATCAAGTATATTTATAGCAAAAGCAAGAAAAAATATCTTTTAAAAATTCGTAGACTTCCATCACAACACAATATTAGGGGCGCTATATTTTGTTTGTTCAACTTGAAAAAAATATTTTAAAGCAAGAAACAAGTAATAATATTAATTGACTACCGATATTAGAGCAAAATATTTATTTCTTCAGGTTTTAGACGAAATAAAAGAGCGTTTTATTCATAAGAGTTTTTTGTAACTAGAATGAGATACAAAAAATATTGTAAAATTTTGTCAAATTCATTAGTATCATTTGCTTTTCATTAAATAATAGCTTTTTAAAATTGTTTTTTATTGTTATTGTTGATAAAACAGGATAAAATTTACTTTGTTTATAAAAAAAATCATTGTAAAACGAACTCCCTCTCTAAATACAAGTATCTAATTTATTAGAGAGGTAAAAACGTTATATTTGAAATGATTTGTGTATTTACCAACTATTCTCTATTATTTAAATATGTATTTTGTAAAAATGTTAACGTAAAATAGTTAAGTTCCAAATATTTTTTTGTTTTTCAGACCAAATAAGTGCTTGCTCTCGCTTTAGAAAACCACAATCAAACATTATACACACAGAAATTAGCAAATCATAAAACGAAATGCAAACATTACAATTAATATAATCGTTCACCCAGCTGTCATCGAAATACAATAAATGTACGTTAAATGTTAAAATCAATCACTGATATTTAGAGTCCACTAAATTGTATTTTATTGTTGGAAACACATTAAAATAAAATAAGTGACAATTGTTTCGCCTTGTTATGGCATTTTAAAACTAATGTCATGCGTTTGAAAATGCCATAACAAGGCGAAACAATTATCACAAATTTTATTTTTATGTGTTTTTTACAAAAAAATACAATTAAGAAGAGTTTAACAATCAGTGCTTAAATAAAACATTTAGAACATAAATTAATATGGAGTCCTACAAATTAAACGCCAAATCTATAGATTTATAATAATATATTATAATAAATACCCAGCATTCATAATCCTCTTTTCTATGTTGAGATGTAAATATGAATAAATCAAATATAGTTCAAAATAACTCAAAATAAGTGGAGAAACCCAAATTTGTGAACAGGGATTTAGAATCATTCATAAAAAGTATTCTTACTTGTATCTATCGAAGGCAATAACTGCATTGGTAATAGCGCCACCGATTCCTGATAGCGACCCGAAAACTGCGTATACATTACACGCTGTTTCATATCCGAGAAGACGCTGCTGGAAGGAGTTGGCTATGAACATGGGTATCTCCAGCATCATGAGGAGGTCGAATATTGCTAGATTTATTACAAACATGTTGCTCGCTGTCCTTAAGGACTTGGCACTGAAAAAAAAAACAAAAAAGAAATATTAATTTGAGTAAATACACTGATATGATAATGATAATGAGATAATATTGCTAACGTGATTGTGTGTGAATTTGATTTTTGAAATTTCATCATCAATCAGAAATTTAATTTCCTTTTTTTATGATTATTTTTAATTAAAAAATAACCCGCAAAGCGTATATTTTAGATGCTTGTCTGCAGGTAGGATAGTCAGGGTAGCGAAGGTTAATGTGAAAAATACATAAAAAATACCCAAAACAATTGAAAATAAATCTTTCTTTAATTCATTTTGCAATTGGCGGGAATCGAACCCGCATCGCCAGTTTCGCAATTGAGCGTCTATCCGACTACGCCACGGCGCCTTTTGTGGCTGTATTGTTGCTTAACGGGGATGACTTGATCTTTATTTAGAACCACCTGCACTCGGCCACACATTGCTGTGATCTGGTCTAGTTTATTGATAAGCAAAGAATATTCTAATATGTATAATTTCATAATTTTTGTCGAGCAATAAAATCATTTAAATCTAGGAAATATTAAATCAATTGAAAACAACGAAATAGCAGCTGCTAAGAAGCAGGCTATCGACACAGGCAATGTTTATTATTGCATGAGTTTATGTCACGCTGCCATTGCAGCAGAAAATTGTTATTACAAAAAAAACGTGAGTAGCTGTCACGGGTAAAAACTCCTGTTACATGTTTATAAAAATGCTCATATAGGTTTATAACGAGTTCGAATGCAATGTTGTGTTAAAATTTCCAAATGAAGGATGGCTGGATAACTTTGGATGAAGTAACATTTTAAATAAACGAACATTTAGACTAGTCTACAGTTGACCTGATGATAAAATGGTTTTACCGAAACCGGCAGTAGTAGAATAAAGTTTTAAAATGGTATTACACAAAGTGAACGTTGAAAGACAAGTAGAGTTATATTACCATATCACAAAGTTAACAATAATTTTTAATATGCAAAAAAACAGTTGATACTTACGTAGAAAATATCCAAACGACGATACCATTCCCCAGGATAGACATAATCATTAGCATCATGTAGATAAGGGCTAATCCGAGGTGCCAGTACTTGGAGGGGGCTTCGAAGTTTCTCCAGTGTGGGTGTACAAGGTCCTGGTGCTCCGGAGGGTAGTTGTACCCCAAGACGATCTCTGGAACTGCATCTGGTTGACTGAACATTAATAAAATAAAATAAGTAACACTCTTTAATAAAACGATGTTTTTTTTTTTAATTTTCAAATTAATTAATTTTCAAATATTGAAAAAAAGAAGGAAAGCTAAGCTTAGATAAGCACTATCGATAAAATTAAGAAAGGTGTGTTTAGATGGTTTGGACATGTGGAACGAATGAGTAAAGAAAAAATGGTAAAAAAATTATGAATAAAATTTAGTTGGAAAAAGGAGCAAAGGACGACTGAGAAAAAGCGCAACCAGGTATGCCAAATATTTGAAAGCGATCAGATTAGGAGTCGAAATAATCAGTGGGTATGTATGAGGAGATGCATGAGCGTGGAAGAGGTAAAGAATGTTTGCAAAGACAGAGTGGTGTGGCGTTCTACTCTCTATGCTTCCCTTGCGGGGAAACGGCGTGATGGTAAGTTAGTTATAAAAATTAAGAAACTTTCCCAACAAAGAATATTAATAATATATATTAGAGGTATCTCAACCTGATATAAAACATCTATCGTTATTTTTATATGATAGAAGATGGAAGTCAGCACTCCAGGGCTTACGACCTATCGTTGATTGGTTTAAATTATCTTTTCTTCGTTTATGTTGAGATATCCATAGAATTTTTTTGCACAAATATATCCTCAGTAGAGCAAATCCACAATATGGGGGAGAAATTGGACCCAAAATATTGTAAAAAAAATAAAGACGTCATCATTTATATCAATCAGTTTCAGGTTGTTAGTCCTTTAAATATCCAGAATTTCATATTATTCACAGAGAAACAAAATATTTGCTTCATTTTTATAAAGATACCAATAAAAACTTTATTGCAACTCCTTTTAAAATTCAGTCTTTTGTAGATTTTAACACGCTTAAATCAATATTTCAAACATATTTAGATATTATAAAGTTGAAGAACGCCTTATTCGAAGGACTATTTCTTAAAATTTATTAGCTTTATTAGTTTATTATTAGCTTATTTATTAAATTGTCTTTTAGTCTTAGTCAAAATAAGTATAATAAATAAAAGAGTAATGATATCCTGAATTACAAGTGACAATTTTGTCAATCATAACAGTTCAATCATGGTATTTTTATAAAGGAGTTGAAACTTGAAATTAAGATTCTATGTTAAAGGCATGTAGAGAGTGAAATCAAAAGAAAAATAACATTTCTATCTCCACGCTCACAAGTTAGCATAAAAATTTAATTAATTGAAGAGCTTTTTTAAAAGCCTAAAAGAAGAAAGAAAACGATCCGTTCGTAGAAAATAACAGGGTAAAAGTTAATGATAAAATAATATCTACTTGTAAAAGTTCTACTAAAAGTGAAATTTTAATATCTTCAACGAAAAAGTTGTATGTTTTATGATTTTAACAGAGTATCATAATTGATTCTATAAAGAAACAACTTACCCTCGAAATGCCAGGGCCGCTGGCCCATATTCGGATGAATTCGAAAACATGCTTATTAATTTGACTACATAAATCACATGAACATTCAATGTAAAAAATGATGTATTGGGGTGGATTTATATTATTTATGATAAATTTCGGTTCTTATTCACAAACGCGGAATGAAAAATCGAAGTGAGTTCAGTCCGACTTAAAAAGTCGCTTCTCACTTAATTACCGAAGGTTTTCAGGTGACTTTTATAGTAAAACCTTAGTCGATGTGTTCGTGATTGATAAGAACTTAATGCAATAATAGAAAGAATAAACTTATTCACATACATACTGTCACGTAAGCGGTCTGACATAAAATTTATTGGAAGTACTCGTATGTTAGGAGGTCGAGAAGTAATTCACGTTGGTTAGGGTGACCCTTTTAATTAAATAAATCATGAAATTAAACATGTTCGAAACGTTTAACACGTCAGCAACGATGAGATATCTCAACAAGCTGCTCTTCGGTGTGACCTAGAAGACAGATACATTCTTTAATTTTTCTTTTTTCGACCGAAAATTTTGATCGAAAATATAATATATATATATATATATATATATAAATATATATATATATATATATATATATATATATATATATATATATATATATATATATATATATATATATATATATATATATATATATATATTTATATATATATATATATACATATATATATATATATATATATATATATATATATATATATATATATATATATATTGTATATATATATATATATATATATATATATATATATATATATATATATATATATATATATATATATATAAATATATATATATATATATAAATATAAATATATATATATAAATATATATATATATATATATAAATATGTATATATATATATAAATATATATATATATATATATATATATATATATATATATATATATATATATATATATATATATATATATATATATATATATATATATATATATATATATATATATATATATATATATATATATATATATATATATATATTGTATTTCTTTAACATTTTCACAGTTTAATTCTACTCAAGTTGCCCACTACGAGCACCTGAATAAACAAAAAAGCTTAATTCTTTTAAAACAAAATTTTATAAAGACATTTGGACATAATTTTTTAATGTTATTTTTGTTCTAGTTACTTTGGTTTGCTTTCATAATTCAAAAGGAAAATCTTTTTCATTATTTGTGTTTTATTTTTAACCCTGCACAGGCATTGCATAAAATTTAACATGAGTGATTGATTGCTTGGATTACATATGTAAATATTATTTTAATTGCATACATTTTCAATAAAATTATTTTTAAAATTAAGCGAATTTCTTACGTTCTTACAGCCGTTCTAATATTGATTTTTCAATAGTTAGTATGCCGTTTATTGTAATTATATTTTTCTGAGACATTAGGCTTTGTGTCATTAACATTTCTGACAGATGTTATGAATAATATTGGAGTTTCCATCATATCGGCTTATGCACATATTGTTCTTCTTTTCGTATATTTTAGACTAATGCTGAAGTGTGATCTGTATATGATATTTATTTGTATTGTACAAAGCTAAGGTCGTTTAATGAAAATCACAATAAAACAACGAATTTCATTTTATAAATAACGAGGCCTTAGTAGGTATTTCATCAAACGAAATTTACTAAATCTGATGCCTTGGTAAATGTACTTTTAGTACATTAAAACTCAAGTTCAAGCCTCCGTAGTGTAATGGTCAGCACGCTCGGCTACCATTCTGGAGGTCCCGGGTTCGATTCCCAGGGGGGGGTAAAATAAAAACAAGTGATTTTTCACTGTCATATTTATTCAATATTACCCTGGACTGGTACCTGAAGCGGAGGGCTGATCACCTTTCCTTCATGTGTAAACGATTGAGATAACACTGCGTTTATATGAAGCATTGCCCTATGCACCATTAGGGTGCGGATAAGGGTTTAAAAAAAAAACTCAAGTTCCATATTTATGGAGATTTTTGAAATTCTCTTTTTCAACGTTTTGTTTTACGTAAGTTATGTAATTTGTTAGACCACTGAGGGTTGAAAAGTGAGTAAAAAATTAAATGAATTATTTTTCATGACAACTGTTATGACGTTAGGTTATAATAATATTTTTACTATGACCTGAATTATTTTTAAAAAAGCAAGTACAAAAAAATAAACGTTAAACGTTTTTTTTAAGTTTTTCATAGTTTTAAAAATATTAATATTAAAGTAAGGTTTAGATAATACGGTATCCGTAATAAGTACGCTTGTCTTGAGAAACAAGATAAATTTTAAAAACGTCAAAATGAACCACAGATTAAATTAAGGAAATACCCCACGACTTAGAATGAAACCATTATATTTTCTTACTGTGTTATTTTTAAGAACTTCAACTTTATGTGAACAATAAAGAAAAAAATGTAAGTAAGACTTAAACCCTTCATATATTCTGAAAGATAAAATATTATACTTTGGCATTCGAATTTCGCTTTGATATGCAGAAATTTAAATTGGCGTTGTATTTTAAATGATATTTTTCAACGTTGAAAGAAATTCTACCGATAACGGTGGTCTATAAAGATAAAAAATGTAAAAAAGGAATATACAGATAAATAAAATACAATTTTATTATTTTAACACATCGTGGTAGAGTTTATAAAAAAAATTATATGAATATTTTTATACAAATATGACTTTAGAAAAACCAATGTAATTATGAAAATTCCGAATTTTTAAATCCAACGTTTATTTAAGTATTGAATTCTTCTTATTCAAGTTTGAATGTGCTTTTGATCGCTTATTTTTTTTTATCTGTTTTTGTTAATTTTGTTTTCAAGAATGCTTGTAATCAGTGAGCAATTACCAGAATTTTTTTATTTATTTACTTTAAACGTATTTAATGAGTGGACACCGTAGTAAGAAAAATGCGCTTTAAGTGTCAGAAATGAAGACTCTTAGAAGCGTATCTGGCAAGAGTCTACGAGATAGAATAAGGAATGTCAGGATAAGAGAAATATGCGAGATCGAAGATGTTGTTAGGTGGGGAAGGCAACAAAGGATTCAATGGTATGCGCATGTGGGGAGAATGAAACCATCCAGACTCCCCCACATTGGACTGTACGTCCAACCCCAAGATAGACGACTTTATTATATTTACATCAAAGAGATTGAATTGACAGCTGGGAATTGACATAGCAGGAGGCCATGAGCAAGCAGAAAAAGAATAAGTATTTAAAAATAATATTGCAAGAAATTATAATTTCAAACTACCCGAAATGTAAAATAATTCAGAATATCTCGGTCACCCTTGGTATTTGTCACCTTCCTGTAATCCTTATAATTGAATAAATGTGTCGTTATAAAGTTAAAACCGTTTTGTAGTATTAGTTTTTACATGTGATATCGAAATACGTTGTATGTAATTTGTCAGCACTTTGGCCCCGATTTAGGCGTCGGATTTCGCATAAATAAGCTTTTTATTGCGATGCCTGATGTAGCAGATTGACCGAATATTTTACTACAAATCTATATATTATTGGCAGTCACGTGTTTTCGACACATTTAACGTGTAATGGCTTCGTTTAATGATTGCCATTTATTTGTTTTAAATCACATCGACAGCGTAATGAAAGAGTAACTGTTCCATTATCATAATGAACATTTTGGGATTTCGGGGGAGATTAGAAATTATTTTGTATAACATATAACATATAATAACATATAACATATAATAACATGTAAAGAAAAAAATATAAACATTGGTTTTGCTAAGTGCTAAAACGCAATATCTTCCAACACACAAAAATAAACTTGTGATATTGTTCAAAATGTTGATACCTAATAAAAAATTATGTTGAGAAAAGGAACAAAATGTCCCTCTCCAAGCACAAGAGTCATCAGTCTCTTTTTTGGAATGGCTCAGCGAAACTAGAATTATAAGACTGTACAAAGTAGAAATGTATAGAAATGATTTTAAATTGGATAAAAATATCACTTTATAAAATAAAATAAAACACTTTCCTTACCATACATTGTTTACTTTGTGTAATACCAGTTTTTTAAACAGTTTTTGGGACTACCGGTTTCGGAAAATCATTCCGGTATTACACAAAGTAAACAATGGATGGTAAGAAGTGTTTTATTACCATATCACAAAGTTATTTATGCTTTTAAAATATAAAATAAAAAAAACACCATAACATGAAAACCTATAAATATGAAAAATGTGTTTCTAAAACATGCATTTTAAACATACAATATTTTATTCATTTATTTGTTACGTATTTATAAACTCACTGAAAATATATTTTAAAACAAATATATTGTAATCCAAGTAAAACATGATTAATTATTTCAAATACTTAAACGTGGTCAGGTCAGGAGTAGGAATAATCGGCGAATATGTATGTATAATGAGATGTAAATGCATTGCATATGCAGTGTATTATCATCTCTTTATTAAGACCGAGGAAAACATGGCACAATCAGGTATGTCAAATACTTGAAAGCGGTCAGAAGTCGTAATAATCGTCGGGTATGTATAAGGATATGCATGAATGTGGAAGAGGCGAAAAATGTTCGCAAAGACAGAGTGGTGTAGCGTTCGATTCTCTCTGCCTACCCCTGCGGGAAGCCACCTGATGGTTAGTTAGCTAGTTTAAGTACATTGGCGGGCTTAGTGTATAAATATACATATTAGGTACATATTTAATAGTCAAAAGTAACGAATGATCTAAAACGGAGATAATGAATTTCATTGCATATTACATTTCATGAATATTTCACGGGTTTATAAAGGTATCGGTCTGACTTTGACGAAGTGAGGGAAATTTTATACTTTTTCACTCGTTTACTTTTTACGCGCAGTAAAGGCTGAATAAAGGCCTGAACATTTAAAAAAATATGTTCTTGTTTACGAGTACAGTAAAAGTTTCTATTTGCATATATTTGAGTAATTGTGCCTTTTGTCTGGATGTTGATCCTTAAAAAGACAGGATACGAGCTGATTCGAGTCGCTTCGTACTGGGTGTAATTGCTATAATCGTAAAAAAAATCATTACATTTTTTAATTTGAATTTTGTTAAAATCAAAAGTTTATATTAAAACATCTATTTATGGTTTGTGATATTATCCTTTTGAGTGCTGAGAATCTATATATCGACTCTGGTATACTTTACAAAATGTCTATATACCGACGATAACACCAGTGCGTTTTGGTGGTTGAGCTGGGAGGTTGTGATCCTAAAGTTCAGAGTGGTAATTTTTTATTTATAATACATTCTTTGTAAAAAAAATTATTGTTTTTGCTCTTAAAATGTCAGATTCGTCCAACAGTAACATTGAAAGGGATTACCAAACATTATACTAAAATGTTTGTATACTAAAAGTAACGATGAAATTAGAATATTTAACTGTGATCGAAGTGAAGCTCAAAGCTGTGTATAACAAAAATCAGCTTTTATAATTATATTATTTAAGGTATCTCAACATTGATGAAGAAGAATACAGAAGTCTGGGGATTGACCGTTTATTTTATCAGATTTGTTAACAAATATTTGGTCGCACTCAAAAAGTTTTAACATTGATAAATGGAAGCCAAATGTTTGTTATTAGAAAAATGAGGAATTAAATCCGAATAAAAGCTGTTGAAAGGCGGTCCCTTTCTATGAAAACAAAAAAACGTAAGGCTTAACCAAACGAAACCAAAAAGAACTTAAAATTCAGTTTTATGAAAAATCTACGTAACTGGCGGGTATTTATTACTAAGAGTATGGAAGTTGAGGAAACATGGAATTAAGACTTTTATGTCTTTGGACATGTAGAACGAATGAGTGAGGAAAGAACGGTAAAACAAATTTATGAGGCGTATGTAAGTGGAAAAAAGAGCAGAGGAAGACCGAGAAAAACATGGCACGATCAGGTATGCCAAATACTTGAAAGTGGTCAGGTTAGGAGTCGTAACAATCGGCGGGTATGTATGAGGAGATGCATGAACGTGGAAGAGGCGAAGAATGTTTGCAAAGACAGAGTGGTGTGGCGTTCTATTCTCTCTGCCTACCCCTGCGGAGAAGCGGCGGAATGGTTAGTTAGTTAGTTAGTTAGTTGAAACGGGTGCAGTATCTATCCTTTGCTTGCTCCTACAGAGAAATGGCATGATGGTAGTAGTAGATAAAAAGTTCTTTAAAAAAAAATAAATATTTGAAATTGCATATAATTGTCATGGGTGAGTCACTCTAGTGACCATTTTCAAAACCTTTCAGACGAAATACTCGGTTCCCAAATAAAGTTTCACATTCCATTTTTCCAGCAGCGGGAGTTTTCCGATACGGTTAACTCAGCAAGGGGTCGTTTTACTTAACAGAATTTTCCACAGATGGCAGTAATCTTGAATAAGAATTAATTATTATCCTCAGTAAAGTAAAAACATTTTGAATTTTATAAGATATTATTAATTGTTTTGTATAAATTTAAAATTTTTTTTTTTCAAATATAAGTTATTTTAAAATTATTTTTTGTGATATAATATGAACATTGATTTTTTAAACCATACTAAGAAAAGCATAAGGGACGTCTTTAATAAAAATTTATAAATATTTCAAATTATAACTCGTATAAGTTAAAGAAAACTTTTTCGGTAAATATAAGAATATTGGGATATTTTTCAATTAATGTAAGTTAAATTTATTTAAAAAAATTATTTGTACACATTTATTTGTTTTTAAAAAAAAATAATTATTTAATTAAAATTTGACTTGTTAAATACCCCTTTTTCATAAAATCTTTTGAAACACGTGTTTCGATTATCATGTGAACTAGGCATTCGTTGTGGATCCTCGAAAAACATCTAAAACTCTTGGATGAAGACCGAAGAGTTCTTGGATGCTGTAGAAAGTAACCATGATTCGAAAGCATGGCAAAGACAAAAAAAATTACAACCTGAGGATGTGAAGAGTTGACTCCAACAGTCTGTAAAAAGATAAGTTGGGATGAAGCCAGGAATAAGAAGATTTGATTTTTTGACATCTCATCAAAGATGAAGAAGAATATGGAAGTCTAGGCATTTACGGAGCTGACGACCGTCATAGGCTGGTTTAATCACTTTACACACGTGTAACATTCACCAATTCTACCCATTATTGACAACCACACTACTCAAATTCTTGGAAGTTCTAAATATATGAACCAATTTAGAAACCTTGTTCTTGAATCACTAGAACTTCACTAGAGATATCTATTGGTGAGATGTAAAGAAGCTTTTTACTAAGCAGAAACTCTTATATTCGTATGTGAGGTCCGAATCTTGGATTATAATCACACACATGAGAAACGCCAGAAAATACCATTTTCAACATTTGTGAACAAGTATTTGGACACACTCAAAATGTTGTAAGAAGATATGACACGTGTTTCGATGCATTCAGCATTATTATTGAACAATATATGATGCGTATTAGGAAACACATATAACAATAGATTTTATGAAATAGTGGTAAATACCAAGTGAAATTTTAATGAAAAACCTTTTTTCAAATTACAAGGGAATATTTATGAAATAGGCGTGGAAATTAGGAGATAGATAAAAATAATGGGCTATTTTCCACATGTTTGGTCAGAAAATAAAATAAAGCAATTAACCAGCTTATCTTATTCAGATGGAACAAGCTAGGCCTTTCCATGTACACGGCAGTATAACACGACAAGACTTAAACCCTTAATGGCCACCAAGGATAAAGAATCTATGTTTAGCCCTCGAGCCCAAGTAATTGAAATGCAAATGGTAATCCCTTTCACTTTGGTGGCATTAGACCTAGATATAAGGATTTAGACTAGGTCATAGAAACAGCTGGTGTTAGTAGTGTAATGTGGAACCATCGTATTTGGGAGGGCTTCAGATTTCAACGAATAGGGGATTTTTATCCTAAAAAAATAAACTTTAAAAATACAATTTACTGTGGAAATAAAGTTTTGTTCACGAATTACAACACTTTTTATTACAAAAATACTTCGATCTTATTAAACAATGCACATGCATTATCCTTGAAAGGGTTGAATTAAAATACTAAGGTATTCAAATAATTTTTAAAACTAAATAGGACAGACTATAGAAATAATACGCAAATAATAATAAAAAAAAACAATTGACCAAATCAGAGACATTATACGAGTAGACAAAATTACAACATGAAAATATTATTTTTTCATTATGATTTTAGTCACTATGTGGTAAAATCTATCCATTTTTAATTTTATTAGTTAATGCCACTTTAAAAAAAATCTACTGTGCCACTTGTTTCGATCATACGGTGTTTAAAAATGATGCGGAATGCAATGAAACACGTGTGACAAATATATATTATAAGAAATACCTACTAAGTAAAACTTGAATAAAAAAAAATCATCATTTAACGTTTTGTAGATCTAGTAGCTATGGCAAACTTAGACTTCATTATTAAATCGTTGAAAGGAATATTAAGGGTAACAAATAGGGAACTTAAAAGGTATTTATCAAGTCTATTATTTATAAAGTAATGTATATTACACCATTTTTTTACAATTTCATTACTATTTACATTTACAACACCCACCTCCCACACCACTCGAAAGCATTGACAAGAGGCGCACTCACCCTCCTTTAGAACCACGTCTGCAGAGCGGTATCATTTCTTTACGGGTGTCCACTTATATAATGAAGTGCCAAGAAGTATCAAGGAAATTACACCCCTGAAAAGATTTTCAGTGGCTGTTGAGGCGTGGATTATGAAAAAGGGGAGAATTTAGTCATTACTCTTTATTCTCATAAATATACTAATCTTACATAAATTATACGAATGTAAATAATTAAGTTTTCTTTTGGAACGGTAGGCTTATTAAGACAAACGCAAAAATATGCATCTTTTGTAAAATTAACAATGTTCACACAGCTTCGGAAAATTGTGTGTTAAAAATATTCCGTTTTTTGAAAAGGAAAATGTTTTATGCAAAAAGGTCATTTGTCTCCAAAGTTTTGGTCGGGTAGAAATTATTATTATTATTTATTGGTTATTTATACAGTCCTTTATAATAAAATACCGGGTTTCGTGGTTACCGACATTACTGAATAAAATCAAAGTAGAAAAAAACTTTAAAGTTATTATTTTATTTCATAAAATGCAGTTCCATAAAGAAATGTCAGTATAAAACTTAAATCTAATTATGTAGTGCCAATATGTTCTTACAGACGTTTTGTGTAAAAAATTAAATAAATAAAAAATACATTGCGATATTTGATAACGTTGACGCTGTTATTTATGATAAATCCTTTTTTAACGTTGTTTTCCATCTTGACATGGTTTCAGAATCTGGAAGGCACTCACAACGTAGAGAGGAGTAAAATCGTAAAGCTCAGTTGAAAATCGGAAAGTTTTCGTAGTACAATGCAGTTAATATTTAGTAGTCCTCGTTGTGTGTAATATATTCCCTGTTGTACAGTGGGGTCTAATCGAGCTCGGCTCGCCCATTCAGAATTATGCAACGGAATGTGGCCGCTGTGCACATGTGCCCTAGAACTGAAATTGCCCGCAGTGTTGACGTGCATGCACGGAGAAATGCATGCTTATTTTCTGATGGAATGTAAAAATAAAAGGAGGGCTAATTTTGCTAGGAACTTGGTAAAAGATAGATTTATGAAACTTGTACAATTGTGAAAAAATATGAAGAAAGCTCAAAATGAGGTTTAAACGTTTTCGAAGTTTATATAACGTGAATAAATGAAAAAATAATTTATTTTTTCACCGAATAACCATATAAAAAGCTTCAATGTTAAAACATTATACTTTCTTTTCAATATTAGATATAAATACATCTTCTAATAAAAATATTATATTTCCTTTCATATGACTTCTGCATGATAAATGTGGTTAGAATAATATACCATCTAGATACTTCTGAATATTGATGACTGGTATAATATTTTTGACTGACCAGTGTATATAAATAATATTTTATTTGACACAAAAAGTCGGCGTTGACGAATATTTTTCCCTGATTTACAATTTCCGTAAGCTTTGGTAAGAGCAACTAAGTCTAACAATTAGACGTTATACCATTTCTTCAAATTAAATGTGTAAGAATGTCATTGGTATTTTCCTATAATCTACTATTCTACCAGACATCTCCAAATGCTTTGGTTTATTAAAATTAATTTAAAAATCAAGCTTACTTAATTTAAAACGTGATGTTGACACGAGGCCAAATTAAAGAATAAAATAGGAGAATCCTATTGCGTACTCAATACACGAGTAAAACTACCAGTTTACGTTATTTTTCCTCTTACACATATGTTTCAAATAATACAATGGTTGATAGAATCCTTAATATGAATACATAAAACGATTTTCACGGGAATCAGAAAAAAATGAAATGGGAATTTTTTTCCTGAAAATTATTTCGAAATATTTCTTTACGTGATTCCACCTCGCGTTCATGAAAATACGTTGATGTGATTTCAATGTGATACGAAATATTTGTACACCCTTAAAAAATCTTGGTTTTAAAAGCTGCTGAATTAACAAAAACATGTAACGAATAAATATTGTTAAATAAGGAGTATATCTTTGTAAGTATATTCGTTTTAATATATATATTACAAGTTTTGGGAAAAAAATTATAAAGTTAAGAGAAAATTAAGAGAAGGATTTTTTTTACAGTTTACCAGTGACCCAGTTAATGCAATGTATGATTTTTGAGTGTATGTGCATGTGTGAGTGTGTTTGTAAAAAATATCATATTTCTACGCTATCAATACGAAATCATGTATTTTCTTTCGAAATTATCGACGATTTAAGTAAATCATTTAAAAATAATAGCAAGATTTATGGAAATAAAAGTAAAACGTAATAAATTAGTTTAAAATGAAAGTTTTACCTAGTAAATACCACTTTTTCTTAAAATCTACTGTGACGCGTGTTTCGATGCATTCCGTATCATTTTTAAACACCGTAAACAAAAAGAGGCGGAATGCATCGAAGTAAAACTAAGTAAAACTTTAATTAAAATGGACAGATTCAACCACAATGTGACTGCCGAATCAATTAATGAAAAGTAATAAATATGGTTTGTTTCATAACATTGGAACAAACTTGACGTCAAAATATTATTTATTAGTTGAAAATACAATACTTTTCTGTCAGAAATTACAAATAGTAGATTTTTTAAATCGGATATTACGAAATAGTACTTTATCGAGTTCAAACAGTTGGGTGTTAAACAAAATAGGGTTTTTTGGTATATTATCTTAACACTTCATCGGTTGCGTGCAGTCTTGATAGTATTAATACTCCAAATAATGTCGTAAGCAATATGACTTCGTTAAATTCATGTACGAATTAGCATTCGTGTTAAATACAAATATGGAAAAGATTGAGCCAAAAAAATCAAAGGAACTCTTAAAAAGTATGGAAACGTTTCGCTTTATATGATTTTAATCATACTTATAGTAGAGATACTATACAATGCGTGTTATAAATACTTACAAAACCTTCAAACATTTTTTAAATCAAACCTTTCTCCTAAATACTTTAATAATTGTCTAATTAGAATCAATAGACAAAGTCATCCTTTTTATAATCCAGCACCATCAAAGAACTATTTAAAAAAATCCTTTATTTATCGAAGTTGTGGGAAATTCAATGAATGTTGTACCCACTTTGATATGTTCTACTCCAATCTTTCAAACTTTAAATCTAAATTGTTTGAAATCTTATAAATCTAAAAAGGTAATCTATTCCCTGTCCTCTCCTTTTCTTCTTTTCCTATCACTGCCATCTCCTTTTCTCTTTATCCCATCCTTGTCTCATGTCTCATCCTTTATATGGACCTCTCTAATGCATAGTTGTGAAGAACTGTAATTAGTACTCATGATTTTATTTTTTGTATTCTGATGTATCATATATTGTAACTGTTGTTCTTCCTTCCAATAAAAAAAAAACAAAATTATTCGTAAAAAAAAATACTGTGTTTTATATTAGTCTATTTTACAGTATGGGATTATTGGTTGAAGCAGTACGAGGAATGCATTATTTAAAATTGTTTTATTGTTGTTTAAAAATCAATAATCAAAGTTTAGTTTGGAGACGAACTCCCACAGAGTTAGTCAACAAATGACAACTTGCGACAAAATACGAGTATATCCTAAAACAACCTTTACAAATGTATTTAAGAACTCTCACACAACACAAAAAATCGCCTCCTTTTAAAAAATAGCAAAGCACACAGATCACAATTAGCACACATTATGTAGACGTCCATAGAACATGTTTGGTTTGTGTTTTTGAAAGTAAAAATAAAGCAATTAACGCACATTTGCGTAGAGACGAATTAACCACTTAAGTATATACTTTAAAACAACATTAGGATAAAAGATAGCTGTTTTAATAGTACTTCTTTGATAACTTTGAAATAACGCGGGGCTCTCTTTATGATATACTCCAGTTTCGAACAAAAACAATTTGTGTTTGGTAATCGAGAAAGGGATAAAATAACATTCATTAGTATGTATATATGTTTACAATAGGAGCTAATAAGGTAGTTATAATAAGTCAATAATAATATCTTATCATATTTCTAAGATAAAATTGTGAGAAACACTTTTAATGATGTTATAAAAAAAACTTACGTACATTTTTACTCTTAATACGGTTTCAGTCCATATTTGACGTATAAATTTAATTTATTTTTTAAAGGTATCATTTTTGGGTAAATGAGTTATATAAAATAAAAATACCTGTTTACTTTGTAGATTAATGTAAATAGGTTTATTCATTTGTAGGTAAAGGGTGTTTTTTTGGAGGTAAAGAAATTCAAATTTCAAAAAATAAATTGATTGTGCACCCGCCGTGTGGTGTGTTGCGCCATCTTGTTGAAACCATAGACGCAACATTTTGGCAAATTATTAATATTTGAAAAAATATTGGCCAATGATTCCACATTGGCCCGTTGACTACAAATCAATTGTCAAATGTCAAATTGACAGTCTGTAGACACAATGTTGTCAGTTTAAAAACCAAACCTCTTAAAAAATACCATATATACAAGAGACGAAATAACATTATTTGAAAAGGGAGTACTCAAATTGGAAAACTTCCTGAACTTATACGTTAGAACTTGAATCTTTGGATTGTTCAAAGGTATTTCGTTTAATTAAAAATCTTAATTTTTGAATAATTTACTTCTTTTAATTAATCAGGTTAAACGACCTGGAGGTGCGATATGGAACTGTTTTCAGAATGCACGCAGTGTTGCAATGACGTTATGGCCGAAGAAAACTTCATTTGCATTCGAGGCAAACGTGCGCTCTTCGTTCTTCCATGGCATGATGGACGCAAAACTAACTTTAAAAAAAATATATACTTCGTGCTTTCAAACGCATTATAAAAATTCGGGTTAAAAGTAACTGTTGGTTTTTGGTATGACTTTCAAATAAATAAGTGAGCGCGCCCCACCCTGTATATAGTTTACTTCCATTGACCAAAGGTGAGATTCACTCCTAATTTATTTTTACTTAAGTCATATGATGATGATAATCGTCATAAAATAAATTTTATCATTCCGATTAACATATTTTGATACTTTCAGTCTCAGACTTATTGGCAGTAGTGAGCTCGAGGACTGAAATAAATTGTGTATATTTCATACTTTACAATGAGGAAAGGTCATCTGGAATATTTATGACGACAAAGTTTGACTAAGGGTTAAACCAGGGTCCTTTGGAGGCTCCAAATTATAATGTCTATTCTACTTGCGCTGAAAATTTGTGGGTATTTTCTCAATGCTTTAACGGGTCCGCAATTGACATTAAATTATAAGTTTGGTAATAATAATATTGCTTTTCCCAGCCAACGATCCCGACAATCTAGAAGTCTGTAAAAAAAATATTTTAGTGTCAGCACATTTTCGTCTTACGTATTCCGACATTCGTTCTTAGTTACCTTATAAAATATTACAACATTTTGAGTGTGTCCAAATACTTGTTCACAAATCTGTATTATCTCCAGTTACAGGAGTTATTTTTAATTTCATTTTTTGACATCTCATCAAAGATGAAGAAGAATATGAAAGTCTGGGCATTTACGGGGCTAACGACCGTATTAGGCTGCTTTAAGTGGTCACCTTACACACGTGTAACATTCACCAATTCTACCCATTTCCAAAATTTTCGATTCCATTTTTTTAAAATAATTTTGGCCAGATGATGCAATTGATTTTAGATCTACTCACCTTCATTATCTATTTATAAATAGCTTTCAATATATTTTATACATTAAATGCATTGTTAACTTTGTGGTATGGTAATATAACACTCTCCTTATCATTCATCACTCACTTTGAGTATGTGGTATTTTTCAGTAACTTCACTTCTTGTTACTGGTACTTTTAAGTGGTATTACACAATGTGAACAATGATTCATAAGAATAGTGTTTGCTTTTAAATTAGAATGTATTCAAAGAAATTTTGTAAAAATAATAATAATAATAAAAAATACCAAAAGAGATATGCGCTTTAAAAAAATATTTCATTACTTGAACATACATACACATGTGTAACTGAGACAAAGAATCTGTTGATTTTTGTTTAATTCAAAAGAACATCTGATCGATTAACTTGTGGCAGGGGTATATTTCCTAATAAATTACGAATTCCCTTTCATTACCCTTCCAACTTATGGTGATATCTTTTTAGCTTGTCTTCTGCTTCTAATTTCACCGTTACTCTCCAGTCTGCTACTAAATCTGCAAGAGGGAGAATACACCTATGGTAGTATACACCTGTAGACGAAAACTAATAAAACACTTGTATAAAGCCACTTATTAAGCTTTATTTCATTACACATGTCTACTTTCTAAAACTACAATTGTTTTCATCGATTGATGAATAGTAAAACGCGTGTTATGAAATTAAACTCCATAAGTGGTATTATATATATACAAGTGTTTAATTTAAAAAAAATCAATCCCATAAAGTTAATGTTGAATCAGTAGGTAATAAAAACTTATGCAAACAATTTCAATCACCACCATTTATGATAACTGGATATAATTAAAATCGGTGTTTATCTTTTAAAAGTATAGGTACATTAATTTAGTAAAATACGTAGGTACAATAAAAATCTAAATAATTAAATACCAAACTTTACAAAGAAAATAATGTTTACATAAGTAAATTATGCTTATTATTGTATGCTTATTGGTTTTGCAAATATGAATGTATTAAAAACTGCTAATTAAAAGTTATTGTTTCCCGTGTCTTGCCCTGTAATACAAGAAATAGCATCTCAAAAAAGTTGAAAAAAAATATGGATGTCAGAATATAAACATGGCCTATATTTGTTAAAGGCTGGTTTAAATGATCACTTCATACAATTGTAAAATTAACCACTCTACCCATGATGTAGAATTATACGACTTCAATTTTGGAAACTTGTACAAAAATATGCCCTTCAATTGACACGGTCTTTCAAATATCGGATGAGATGTCTGAAAACGTTATTTAATTTTTTTATTAATCTTTTTAATTTTACCAGTAATTTTACATATATTTTTAAAAAAACTAACATACTGAAAACTATTTTTTTTGCTAAATAAAAAGGTTACTCATTTCAACCTTAGATGCTGCCGAGAGCTCACATGTGAAAGAACATGTCAACTATAGGATACATAAAAGTCTCGAAAATTTGAGTGTGGTTATCAATCATAGGTGGAACTATGAAAGTAACACGTGTATAAATAAATCACCTGAACTAGCCTTTGACTAGTCATAAGCCCTGTAAATAACCAAAATCCGTATTCATGTTTATCTATGTTAAGATATCTATCAAAATTACTTTTAAGCAGGTTTGTGAACAAAGATTTTGACGAATCCAAAATATTGTTAAAACAAGAATTTTCTGAAACTTAAAATAAACATTGACAGATAATAAATGTATATTTCTCTTCATATTTCCCAAATAAGTTGGTCAACCTTGTGGTCTACCAATGTCTTTAATACCGCTTACACTGGTTACCCATACATTTTTAAGTGGTAGTCTTTTGTAAAACACTTAATAGTTTTTAGTACTTACTGTACTCTTGGATTATTTAGCAGCTCATATAAGTCTTAGCGATGCTAAAGAACCAGGTGTTTGTTTTAAAAAATGTATATATTACCATCATTAACTTAAATTGGTTGTTCATTGAAAACGGGCTCAATCAAGTTTCCTCGGCTGTCAAAGTCGCTAGTCTTCAAATATTCATCACTTTAATATGGGGAGGGGTGTAGAATATTATTTCTTGTCTAGTTATCTTTGCCTTTTTTTATATACATAAAGAAGCCAGCTAGATGATATGAAGTCTAAAAAAACAGGCTACATAATAAAAATGTAAGATGATATCCCAAAAATAGTCATGCTAAGCGATTAAAACTAACACAAACTCTGATGTGATATGTAATACATCTAAAACCCTTATCCGCACCCTAATGATGCATAGGTCACTGCATCATATAAACGTATTGTTATCTTGATCGTTAACACATGAAAGAAAGGTGATCAGCCCTCCGCTTCAGATACCAGTCCAGGGTAATATTATATAAATATTAGAGTGAAAAAAATTCACTTATATTTATTTGACCCCCCCCCCCATGGGAATCGAACCCGGGACCTCCATAGCGGTAGCCGAGCGTTCTGACCATAACACTATGGAGGCGGATATGTAAATTTAATCCAACAGAGCATCTAATAGCGACTTTTTTAGGCAAATTATGAAAAACAGAAAGATGAGAATTTCGCATACGTAGAAGTTTATGAGATAAAAGAAACTACTCATTAAAATGGTGCAGAACTAACGAAACGGGATTTCTAGTGGGAACGCTTAGCGCCTTCAACAAAATAGGGTAAAGCCAGTACCGTAAGGTTGGTTCTATTTTACACATGCAGAGTTTGCATTGCACTCAAAGTATTAAAATTGCACTAAGTAGGTTAATTTCATTAATCATTAAATTAATTCACTGACTTGATCAATTGCTTTAAATAATATCGACTTTATTTTTGGTTTTAAAATGTTTTTTTGACCGAATCGAAAAAATCACACAACCGTATACTTGCATTACCTATTCAAAATATATGTATGGGTATACAACATTTTGAGTGTGTCCAAATACTTGTTCACAAAATATGGATTATCTCCAATTACAGGAGTTATTTCATATTATTTTTTGACATCTTATCAAAGATGAAGAAGAATATGGAAGTCTGGGCATTTACGGGGCTGACGACCGTCATAGGCTGGTTTAAGTGATCACTTTACACACGTGTAACATTCACCAATTCTACCCATTATTGACAACCACACTATTCAAATTCTTGGAGGTTCTATATATATGAACCAATTTAGAAACCTTGTTCTTGAATCACTAGAACTTCACTAGAGACATCTATTGGTGAGATGTAAATTAAGATGTAAATATAAAGTTTCTAAATAGGTTCATATATATAGAACGTCCAAGAATTTGAATAGTGTGGTTGTCAATAATGGGTAGAATTGGTGAATGCTACACGTGTGTAAAGTGATCACTTAAACCAGCCTATGACGGTCGTCAGCCCCGTAAATGCCCAGATTTCCATATTCTTCTTCATCTTTGATGAGATGTCAAAAAATAATATGTATAGGTATAGTTATTATCAACAGTCTAGTAAGGATACCGTGATAGGGTTCTATGTAGTTTAATTTTTTTTAATTTCATCAATTGATTTGGCAGTCACATAGTGATAAAATCTATTCATTGTAAAATATTTTTTTACTTAGTAAATACAACCATTCACTCTTCATCCTTCAAGTCTTAAGGACACAAGTCTATAATTTAGACTTAGTTTTATATACGCCATTACACTACGGAGGCGGACTATATAGTTTTATATAGTCCGCCTCCGTAGTGTAATGGTCAGCACGCTCGGCTACCGTTCTGGAGGTCCCGGGTTCGATTCCCAAGGGGGGTAAAATAAATATCAGTGATTTTTTCACTGTCATATTTATTCAATATTACCCTGGACTGGTACCTGAAGCGGAGGGCTGATCACCTTTCCTTCATGTGTAAACGATCAAGATAACACTGTGTTTATATGACGCAGTGCCCTATGCACCATTGGGGTGCGGATAAGGGTTTATATACGGTATTTAAAAATGATGGGAAATGAATCAAAATATTTCACAAAAGATTTGAAGAGAGAGTGGTATTTACCAATTAAAGCTTTGAGTTCTCTTTTATTGTACGTCACACAAAATTTTCAGCAAGAAAATGCTGAAATGAATTAGAATGTTATTTATTTTTAAAAGATTATCCTCTAGTTGAATCTTTTTATTCCTTTTCTGGTGTCTCTTCAATAAATGAAGATTAGATGGCCTACTTAAATGACTTAAGCAGATTCCTTGGCAAAAAGACCCTCAGGTCATTGTACCCTGGTTAATTTCCTTAAACGCAACATCAGATTCAGAACATCCTTCTTTGCTCTCTACTTCCAAATAATTATTTCCGGGAAAAGATCCCACCGGTCATGTCTTATGATGTTTTTCAGGAAGTCGTCTTTCGTTTGAGGTTATTAAGTCAGGCTCTGCCTAGTTTTACCTCGTTATTTCGTTTTTAATGCTGAAATAAAAATAATAAAACAGTTGTTTTAAATTTTGTCATAGTACTCGGAACGCAAATAAAAGTACGCTTCTCGCTGAATGTTGTTTGACTTTTCGACTTTTTGACTTACTAGTATGAATTCGAGTTTAATATAACAACTACAGGGCGCTTTTAACGATGCCTCTCAACGCAAAAATAAAGCGAGGTAAAGTTTTAATGAACTTTGTCGTCATACAAATGTATTGTTGAATATTTCAAAGGGCTTTATACATCCAAATAATATCTATTAGTCACCGAGTTGCCGTGTGGAGTATCCTATTTGTACAAAATTTAAGTTTCGCAATCAGTTTTGTTGAACACGTAATGAGTGGCGCACAGCATTCGGGGCTCGGTATGGACCGTACCAAATTGGACTGTGCTTCAGCTAGTGAGATTCATACAAATAAAGCTCCGTTTCATGGGATTTTTGAAAATATGACGCTTATGTGCGAGATTATTGCACACATAGATCTCGGAAATGCTCCGTTTCATGAGTTAGTGGAAATATAAAAGAGTTTCGTGAGACTTTTGTAAATATTATATATGTAGCGTCGGTTTATCACACGTTCTATTTTACTGACCGATTGCAAATAAACAGCAAATTATGAGAATGTCAAATACAAATGAAAGAGATTTTACCTCTTAGTTTATATTTATAATATCTTAACATATAAACTTAATTTATATATTGTTAAACACTCATCCGCACCCGAAGGCGCATAGGGCACTGCATCATGTAAACGCAGTGATCGTTACCACATGAAGGAAAGGTGATCAGCTCTCCACTTCAGGTACCAGTCCAGGGTAATATTGAATAAATGTATTTTATTTTAGTGAAAAAATCACTTATATTTATTTGACCCCCCCCATGAAAATCCTATGGGACCTCCAGTACGGTAGCCGAGCGTGCTGACTATTACGTTACAAAAGTGGACTTCAAATACATCTATATATATAAATATATATATATATATATATATATATATATATATATATATATATATAAATACATATATATATATATATATATATATATATATATATATATATTTATATATAAATAAATATATATATATATATATATATATATATATATATATATATATATATATATATATATATATATATATATATATATATATATATATCTATATATATATATATATATATATAAATATATATATATATATATTTATATATATATATATATATATATATATATATATATATATATATATATATATATATATATATATATATATATATATATATATATATATATATATATATATATATATATATATATATATATATATATATATATATATATATATATATATATAGATAAACATGGGCTTGAATGCATGAAAAGCGGCAACAAACGGTATACGACTTACGATAATATACATATATGGTACATACATAATATAGTAGTATGTTCTGACGTGCTATATTGTATACTTATATAAATTATAAGACATAAGAAGTCGTTACAGGAGTGAAGTGAGCATGTTTTTATGACTCGGATTCTTCAGCAAAAAAAAACTTAGTTACTTTGTTTGACAATGTACGAGTATAAATACTTTTTTATAAAAAATCTCATACATGCTGTCGAAAACTGATATAAAATGTTTTGAGACGTATTCAACCGGCGTAAAAATCCGTAAAATCGGGAAAGCAATTTCCTGTTTCGATAGATTTTTAAGCTGTATCGTCATATCGCCCAAATAAAATATATCTGTTTGCGGATTGATTTAGAAAGAATCCACCTCCCGCTTGCTCGCCGGGATATAACAGCGGAGCAGAAGCTAAATAGTGCTTTCGGGCAACGAAAGGTCACCCAGATGGAATGGGTTTAGATTAAAAAGGCCGCGGGGTTCGCACAACTGCACTGGGCTGGAGATTTCGCTACCGAGACAGAATTTACGGTGACGATAAGCATTGGCTCTATAATTAACGGTGGCTCGCGCACGCCACCGGCGCAACTTTACAACTCAGTGACTCTCAACATTTAAATTGTTCTCTTTTAATGATAACCCATTCAAACACACATTTATTTATACCTTTATTGAAAGTCATTCACCCGAAACACAAATAATATGAAATTATTTTTTGACATCTCAGCATTGATGAAGAAGAATATGAATAGTCTGCACATTTAAAAAATATAAGAAAAATAACTCCTGTAATTGGAGATAATCCGGATTCGTGAAAAAGTATTTGGACAAACTCAAAATGTTGTTAGTAAAATAATATTTTATGTATTATTCCGGCATTCATTTTCTGGTAAGACATGACGAATTTTAAAAGATAACTCAAGTGGTAAAAAGCAAGTGTTTTTCTTTGTTTTTTACTCAAGTGGTAAAAAAAATATTTTCTTTTAAATAAAATAATACAAATTTGAAATTATACATATGTATAAGTTGTATATGTTTCATGCAGTTGTATATGGTGCATGGGGAGATGCGTGAATGCGGTAGTCGCTAAAATTTATTGCAAAACCGATTGGTGTGGCGTTCTATCTGGCTACCCCTGAGGAAAAGCGGCGCGATGGTTAGTTAGTTAGACAGTACCGCCGCGAGCTTTCTGAATCACTCGATCAATCTGACGGGTGTGTTTTGTCTGAAGATGGTCTTTGTAACAATCATATTGATATTTCTGTGACGTATTTCAAACCAATTACAAATTCACCATTAAACATGCGTGAGAAAACCCGATCCTACGGTGAGGGTTTATGGGGTACGCCTGAGGCATACCTAAATACTGGGGCAGAGAAAATAAGAATCCACCTTATTCAGCTATCGAATATTGTCAATTTTTTTTACCCTAGTCAGACATTATAATAAAATGTGGATTTTTAAACTTTTAAGTTTAAAAATGCTCCTTGATATCGCTCACTCCTTTCAAGAACGTCATAGAGCGATAATTTCGATCGCATTTTTATTTCATACATTTAAAAAATGTATATTTTATTGCTTTGGATTAAATACATAAGAAATGTGTACACTATATTTTCGTTTATTTCGATTTAACCTGACTGAGCCTTAGCAATGTGGTGGTGGATTACTCAGTAAACAACAGGTTAGTACGAACAGGTAGTAAGAAAAATTTACAATTACTTGAAGGTTTTTTGCTGATATATTCCTGTACATTTTAGAAACATTATAAATATTTTTTTTGATTTTAACCACTTTTATTGTTGGTACAGTTTTCTAACCAGTTTTGACAAGCACCTTGTCTTCTTTTTAAAACTAACTAACCATCACGCCGCTTCACCGCAGGGGTAGGCAGAGAGAATAGAACGCCACACCACTCTGTCCTTGCAAACATTCTTCGCCTCTTCCACGTTCATGCATCTCCTCATACATACCCGCCGATTGTTTCGACTCCTAACCTGACCACTTTCAAGTATTTGGCATACTTGATCGTACCTAGTTTATCTCGGTTTTCTTTTTCTGGGATTGATACGTACTTCTTCAAAAATGAATCTCTGAAGAAGACAAGGTACTTGTCGAAACTGGTTGGAAAAATAATACCTAAAATAAAAGTACAATAGTTAAAAACAAATATTGAGTTTTTTATTATTATTATTTTAAGTTAATTGATACAATATGTGTGGGTACTTACATAATGATTTAAGTTTCGTTGAAATTATTTGGAAGCTTTATCTAACCCACTTAAGGTGGGGTGGTTTTCTGTAGATAAGGAATAATAGCGTATTGTTCTCTAAAGTGTAGAATCTCTGGTAACAAATTTCCCGCTGAGCTCGGGACTTGTTGGGTTAAGGTCCGGGACACAAAAATATTCAGAGTGTTCACTTAGCGGGAGGTTCCGTGTAATCCGCCGCTTAGGGAATATGATGCCTCGGGGGCTTATGTGTGATGATAACTAATACGCCGGGATTATGGAAATACCGCCGGAATTACGAGCAAATTGTTAACAAAGTCAGGTGAATATGATTGATGAATTAAATCAAAATTCAATATTTACGATTTAAACAAGTAAATTTGTATAAATCTACTCTCAGGTATAATAAACCATAAATTATCCTTTGATTTACATTTAAATTAAGAATTTTAAATGGTTATGAATTAAAATCAAAAGTTTTCATATAAAATGATATTCACCAATCAAAGTGAAAATTTAAGACATCCTGTTTGTTAGTGATGTTAATTGCATTGTATGGTGGTATGTAACAAGTTTTCATTTCCGTTTATGTATTTATTTTATCGTATAAATTATTACAAAGTACGAATTAGGATAATGTACCTTCATTGAGTTTTTCCGTACCGAAGACACAGTTTACAAAATTAGTTTGTAAAATTATTGCTGTATATTCAACGTGACTGTCGAATTAATTGAGGAAACTTATTTTGATTTTTTTCCGCACCCTTTGGTGCAAAGGGCACCGCATTGGATCAAGAGGGGGGGGGGTCAATTTAATCATCAGTCTTTTGATAAAACTAGAACGAAGAAAGAGTTTATGGTGAAAGTGTATCAATTAGATTAAGAATGTGATACTTTTACCATAAATGGACTAACTTGTTAGCTTGGTAATGGAGCCTGACGGGTTGATATTATATGTGGAGGTCCTCAACAAAAAGTTACATTTTGAATATTGGACAAAAAATCTTTTAAATGCAAATCTGTTCTGCTTACTGTATTCTATCGAAATCTTAACTAAATTTGCGACAAAATGTGACCAATCCTGTGTTAAACCAATGTGATATCATAAAATTACTCAAAAACGTAACAATTTTACAAGTTACACTCTCTGTTACTTAAAATCATTTATAATGGAAATCTAACGTTTTGGTGAAGACCTCCACAATTCGCTCACTCCTTTCAAGAATGTCATAAATCAAAATTCGTCAATTTTCAGTTGGGCATGTTTTCGGAATGCCCAGAAAATTTACTATATCCCAGCAGAAGCGGCATATTTTTAACTTAATATTTACCCGTCACAGGGCAGAAAGTGTTGTTTTTGCATTTTGAAGAAAAGGTATTGTTTAATTATTTTTTTAAATAAACTAAATATTTTTCAAATGGAGAAAAAACCTTCAGGTTTTACTTAAAAAGATCTGTTGCACAGTAAAAAGTTCAGTAAGTGGCTTGATATTTATTTTTAATACATTGTATTATATTTTTAAACTTTAAAAACGTTCTCCTGAAAAATCGAGTTTTTTTTATTTATGACGTTCTTGAAAGAAGTAAGCGAATTGGACTATCATGCTAGCTTAGTTATGGGACCTGAAGGCTTGATATCATATTAGAATGGAAGTATGTGGAGACTTTTGTCCTCCATGGCATATAGATGAGCAGCCATAGTAATGGGTATGTAGAACGTTTTCAGTTCCAATATTCCCGATTTCATTAGAAAAGATGTCGGTCACAGTCACCCTGCAGTACGGTATTCCGCTTCCTCGAAGGCTCCTATTGGAATGTACTCTTTTCCTTATTTTAACGGGAATGCTTTTATTGAACGAGGAACAAATATATTTTCAAAGGATTTCATCAACTGCGGAAATATTATTTACAGGAGACGTCAAGCGTGTCATTCGATGATAAGTATAGTTCCCGCAACTTGTGAAATAAAACACTAAAAAAACAAGTAAACGGTAATTTAAATAAATATATGTGATTTTTCACAACAGTATTTATTCAATATTACCCTGAACTGGCTCCTGAAGCGGAGGGCTGATCACCTTTCCTTCATGTGTTAATGATCAAGATAACACTGTCATTATATGATGCAGTGCCCTATGCACCATTGGATGCGGATAAGGGTTAAAAAAATGGTGATTTTATTTTATTCTGACCTCCTTTATTTATTTTGACCCCGAATCGAATTGAGATCCAATCCGTGACCTTAAGCATGGGAAACTAATGGTGTAGTCAAAAAGCTATAGAGGTGGAAAAAATAAGCAAAGTTATATTTGAATCGCACTATTATTCATATTTAAATATTTTTTTGTTTTGGTAAGTATTTTTTGTAAAAAATAAATAAAATCTAAGTTATATATAATTATCCACCTACGTGGTGTTCTGTCCGCTTCCAAGTAATGATTAGCATGTTTAGCTACCATGCTGGAAGTCCCGGGTTCAATTTCCAGGGTAGAAGGGGGGGGGTGGAAATAAATATTAATAATTTACACTCTAATATTTATTTCTTAAAGCCCTGGATTGATCCCTGAAGCGCAAAAGCGATAACCTTGCATTCACTTAAGTAACGATCAAGATAACTCTGCGTCAATACGATGTAGTGCCCTATGCGGCATTGGGTGCGGATATGGGTTAGAATAAGAATATATAATTAAACATTAATACTTAAAATGATACTACTACAATATAAACATATATTTACTAAACTACAAAATAAAATACTAAAATACAAAATAAACATATACATATTTAAAAAAAAATACTAAATTAAAAACCTTAAGAAACACGGTCATATTTAAAATAAAATAAAAGTTATATATGTTATAAATACGACATGAAAGAATGCAATAATATGTCGTGCATGCATACTAGTGCATGTTTAATCTCGGCTCGTAACGAATGTTTGTGCTGAAAAAAAAATTAGTGCATGTTGGTCTTCGGGTCGACCAAAAATCGCATGTGTTAAACATTTAGTTTAGTTTTAAGTGTGTAAATGGTGCTATGGTGGTGAAGGGTGGTATTGTTTGCATGCTGTGGTAGTGATTGTCCTGACGAAGAGACGGGTACGTCTCGAAACCGGTAGACTTAAAAATCTCTGTAATTGGTTATATACTAATATTATCAACATTTTTGTTAAAAAATGAATAAGCAATACTATTTTTGTTTAAAAAATATAATTGAACCAGTCAATGTTAATTTCTTACTTTTTTATTTTTTTATAAAAATGTTAATAATATTAGTAAAAAACCACTCACCGTGATTTTTATGTCTACCGGTTGTCGAATGTTAATTTCACTCGATTAGATGAACAGTTTCAGTAGAATTAGATAATACATATTTTTGGGGAAAAGTTTGCAAATTTTATGATTAGCAATCATAAAATATGCATAAAAGCGTATCTTAAATTCAATGAAATGGAATGTAAATGACATGAATTTAAACATTCTCCTTGTGAGGGAAAAAGAAATTCTGTACGTGACGGTCGGAACCCTTCCCTAGCAACCCTTCTGTGTAATAATATCAATATATGATTAAAATATTATTAACTTTGCCGCGATTGAACCAATTTACTAAATTTGTACACAAAAAATGGTTTAACTTTACTAAAAAATACAACTTAATGTTACATTAAAATGATGTTTATGTAAAAACTAAATCTAGAGAAATAACTGCCTTTAAGAATATTGCCTTGAACTTTTTTTATACGTTGTTTTTTTTATACGTCCTTAAACTCACCTTCACTAGGATATTATAAATTCGAGTGCTTTAAAGCAAACAAGTCAGTTGGCTAAGGTTACTATCTCAATAAATGAGTTCTTAACTTTTTGCTCTAAACGAAAGCTTAAAATATAAATAAAGCTTAATGTATCGCAGTAAACTTTAAGTATCAAATAAATATCTAAATTCTAAATTGAAGCACAATTTTTTCAGAAGCGTTTCGTTCATTTAATATTTTTATCAGCGGTTAATGATTTAACGAGTGTAAGTAAATGCTTTAGTATAATATTTTATTATATTTTCTTTATTAAAAGCATTGTTAATTTTTTATAAGTGGTATTATCTTGATCGTTGAAAATATGATACGAAGGAAAGTTGATTAGCCCTGCATTTTAGGTACCAGTCTAGGGCAATATTAATTAAGTGGAGTAAAAATCACATATACTTATTTTTACACCCCTCGGAATCGAACCATGGATACGATCAACTAAAAATGCTAACCACTACCCTACAAAGACTAACCGTGCAATAAAAAATATAAAAAATATGAAATGAACAGATGTATTATTATTTATTACATTAAAATAATTTTAATTAACGGAATAATCATATACATATTCTTTGAGTAAAATGGCGATTAAGAAAATTTACGTTTATATTGCATAGGTGTTTTTCAAATAATTTATTACATTTTAATTTTTAAATGTTTGATCAATACAGAAATCACAGAAATAAGCTTTCTAAATTTAAGAAGTATGAACGAATATTTTTATTTAATATTTAAAATGTTATAATTTAATATTTATAACGTTATAATAACGTTATAATCTATATTTAAATGACAATTTTTTAAAGAATTTGAGTACTATTTTCCACAAAATTTGCAGAATTTTGTAGTCTTTTTTTCACTTTGATATAAAATTATGTACACGTACGTATAACTAGTTGTATAAATATTGCAGAGAAAAGCAGTGACTAGAAGCGTCAACGGATAGATTTTGAGCATAAATAAGCGCATTTTCCTCGCACGATGTATTTTAAAATACAAGTCTGGCCATAAAGCAGCTATAATCTCAAATATTATAATAAATTTCACAGACATCGCGGTGGCCGAAGCGATAATTTTAAATAATGTAGCGCTTGTACGGATTTGAAAATCTTTACTGTGATCGCGGCTTGTAAATTTTAAATTTTAAATAGTAGTGCCAGCGACATTGTTAATAAATTCACGGTAGGATTTATAATATAGGGTTAATATTTAAATAGCGAGAGTTGTTAAGTTGGCAAAATGTGATTTTATGTAAACATTATCAATAATTTTATTTAAGCAATGATTTTATCTTCAACATTAAAGTCCAGCTAGCGCTTAGGACTTTGATAAGTCAATTGAAGAAAAATTTAACTTTAATTTTATGCAGTAAAACATAAACCTTTTTCGGCAATAATAACATCCAAATATATTAAAATTGTATCTAAAAAAAATAAAGTCCACCAATTTATTCAATTAACCTTCACTTGGTTTATTTAGGAATATAATAACGTATTGTTAGGTAATATATCCAAAATAAAACAAGGTTTTTGTTGGATTCAACATTTATTTATGTTTATCTTAATACGTGACGCGTTTCGTCTTCTTAGGACATTATCAAAAAAAAAACCTTTTTTTTATAATGTCCTAAGAAGACGAAATGCGTCACGTATTAAGATATACATAAATAAATGTAGAATTCAATCCGACAAAAACCTTGTTTTATTTTGGATATATAACCCAACAATTCAATATTGAATTCTACCAACTGTCTGCAGTTACAATAAATAACGTGTTTTAAATCGGGGTGAAATCGTAAAATGATAATTTTTGTACCTATTACATAGCGTAAATAGTGTAGGAATTTTATTCAATTTTTTTTTCTAAATCACTTGCGTCCTGAAAGTATTGATCAATAGATGGTTTTAAAATGTCACATTCATAAGAAATGAAGATTCAGAACTAATGTTTAAGTTATACTCGTATACACTACGCAGATTAGTCAATATCTTTAGCTGTAGTTTAAGCCCTTTTGTGACATACCGCCTGACAAATAAACAGACAAGAAAAACAAAAATTCATTTTCCAGCTTGAGTCTCAATTTAAAAATGCATATTTGTTTCTGAATGTCTTAATCTTTCAACAATACTAAGAAAAAAACCTTATAGTTATGTAGTACACATAGAAACTTCTGGACTAACAAGTTGAATTTCAATTTTTTTTATTGCATACAATGCAAGCACTGGGTTTTAATCCTAAGGACGGTATATCGAAATATGTAATAAAAATGTCTGAAAAATAATAGGAATGTAACAATACTGCGTATAAACATCTTTGAAAATAAATTTAAATGAATTGGAGATAATCCAGATTGTGTAAACATGTATTTGGACACACTCAAATGTTGGCACAGCTTAAATAATAAAAATGAAAATGATATTTTCTGGCGTTTCTCATGTGTGTGATTATAATCCAGGATTCGTTCCTCACATACTAATAAAAAAGTTTCTGCTCAATAAAAAGTTTCTTTTCATCTTACCAATAGATGTCTATAGTGAAGTTCTAGTGATTCGAAAACAAGGTTTCTAAATTGGTTCATATATTTAGAACTTCCAAGAATTTCAGTAGTGTGGTTGTCAATAATGGGTAGAATTGGTGAATGTTACACGTGTGTAAAGTGATCGCTTAAACCAGCCTATGACGGTCGTCAGCCCCGTAAATGCCCAGACTTCCATATTCTTCTTCATCTTCGATGAGATGTCAAAAAATAATATAAATGAATGTTTAATAATGGCAGTTTAAACAATTAACATTTCACAGTAGTTAAAGCAATGACATAGCCATATCGTAAGCCCTTTGATTCCTCATTCTTCCATATAACCTTCATATAAAATAAATGCTTCGTCCTAATTCAGCCACCTTTAACGTGTAACTAACTTTACCCTAATTTATCGAAAACTTACGTTAAAAAATCCTCTAGAATTGTGTTTATTATCAAGATATCGTATAATTTCCTGGTGATTTCTTGGAAAAAAAATATAAATAACATGTGCTTAACTAAAGTATCGTTAAATGTTGAGTATTTAAGTAAGAAATGTTCATGTTTATATAGCTGAGATTACGAGTCTCATTAGCACAAGATGAAACTGTTTCCAATCAGTCCATAATGAAGGGGATGTAGCGTAAAACACGACGGAGATAAGATTAAATGCAAACAATGTAATTATGACTGTTTATTCTGCTGTACTTATACGCATCACAGGAAAGGTATCATCTTCCTTAATCCAAGGAAAAGGGATAAACGAGTACCTCATGTTTATTCTCCACTGTTTTCAGTAATCGATCATCTCCTGAATAGTATTTTATGATCTTAGATTCTTAGTGAAGATTAAAAATAGTACTTTCTCAAAGATTACATTTAAGACTTAAGGATTCATTTTAAAATATGAAAAAACTTATATTTACAAAATTCAATTCAGTCTAACATATAATAAGCATTAACTCAAAAATGTATGCTTGATTTTTACCTTTTTTTTAGTATGAACACATAAAATGGTTTAGAAGTCAATATTTTTTCTAAGGGCTTTAAATTATTTTTCTTAATATATTTTTTGATTTCATTAAATTTTCTTAATTTTTTTTTAATGAAAAATGGTAATACTTTAGTATAAAATACCATGTTACCTTTAAATAAGAAAATTTAATATTTTAATTGTCAACAAATTAATTTAATTTATAAAGAAGATACTGATTTTAAACAAGATTTTATAAGGCGTTTAATAAATTGTTTCGAAAAAATACTCCAGATAAAAGATATAGATATCAAAAGTAGTCAAAAATTAATATTTTTTAACTTAAAACTACCAAAAGTAGTGAAAAATAAAACCTTGAATGTTTTTTTCATTTATTTTGTGGCAAATTTTACAAGACCTCATAAAATAAAACTAAAACAGATGTACATGTATATCTATATAGATGATAAGGTTCTTGTCAAAACCAGTTGAAGAAAAGTACCAGCAACAAAAGAAATGAAAATAAAATAATAATGTATCTACTGGAATTATTCGTAAAATGGTATTAAAAGAAGTGGCAAAATACATTGTAATACGATGTATTGCTATCGCATGACAGGCGTCCGTTTAACGCGTCGAGTAATATCATTGTGATTTCTTGCCTTATACAACTTTGTGTTACATACTCAACATAAATCGTAACAAAAGATTTGCCTACCTGTAAGGAGCTTTCAGTCAATTTCGGAGCGTGAAAAATAACAGCGTTCGAGAATAAATAATAACGCCAGTCAATAGAGTATATAAAACGAAAATTCTTTTCAATATCGTTTTTTAGCCCTTAAAATTGAGTGTATCCAGTACATATATGATGTATGTATCCAGGGAGTCGCCTTTGACAAGTTTAAGCTAAAGAGTGTGTACAAACTGAACTACGATGAATTGTATGCGCCAGTAGCGTATTGTATGTAGAAATTAATTACAAACGGATTACTTCTTTACTAAAATTTCAATTCACATTCAAAACATTTGTATCTTTTCAGTATGCAGCATAATTGTTATCTTAATTTTAACGGCTCGGTGAAAAAACTATACTGAATAATAATTTGCGTATTTAAGCGCATAAAATCCTTTGGATATCCATAACTCTATAATTTATAATTTTTATATGTAATACATATCAATGAGTTTTCTTTCAAATACTTTACTTATTTTTGTTGTTTTTCTCATACCTACATTTCCTTTCCTTAATACTCTACATACAAACCTCTTAAATAAAGGTTTTGCGGGTCATTCATTAAAAAATAATATATTTAAAATATTGGTTGATTTAAAATGGAATCTATCCAAACATGTTAAAAAAATATTGTATGAAATTACTTTTTACTTCAATAACAACCTTTTACAGACGGAATAATACCATAAAAATGTGTAGGTTTTTATGTATTTACTATTATTTAATATTCTCAAATGTGTGTTTAAAAAAATGTTATCTATACACACGCGTTAAACTCGTAAAGAATGAAGTAAATTATTATATGTACTTACTTCAAATTGTCTCTGATTATCGTACGAGTTTAATTTACTCCAATACTTATTTTATATTAATTTAAACTGGTATCTGAAGCTACCTTACGGTTCCGATTACCTTGCTTAAGAATAAGATAAATCATCAATTTTATACTGTTTCAATTCCTTTCAGATTCGCAACTGAGCGCAGATGAGAGTTAAAATGATGAAAAATGGAAAATGTGTATCTTTAGCTCTTCTATCAGAAAGGTCATGATTCGCTACTGGTGTGTATATATCTACCCACGCATGTACAAAATATACAATGTATAATGTATACGACCCCCACGGAATTACGTTTCTTTATCAGATCTCCCGTAAAATTCCCTCTTCAAAAACACATTTTGTTTAGTTTCTCTGTGAAAAGTCCACTGTCTATCTAAAGCTGTGAATAACCTATACAACCATGGCTTTTTGGTCGCAATAAATGTTCGTATAGGTCTCAAGAAACACATAAATTATTGATGTAATATTGATGTGGAGGTGACTCTTGTGTCATAATGTTGTTTCGCTATACTCCTAAAACTTTAAACAGTTTAATATCAAGGGGATACAAGCAGAATGCATTAAGTCATAAAAACATGTTTCGGGTCATCTCCTTCATTATTGAAGGAGAAAATTTTATTCTAGACATTCTTCCAAACAACTTGTTTATTTTCTTTAATTTATTCGCCTGTTACTTTGTGGTGATACCTATTAATTTTTCACCGTCGGTATTTGAAAATGATGCCAAATGCTTCGAAACACATGTCACAAAAAAAAACGTAAAGGTAAAACGTAAACGTAAAGGTTAAAAACGTAAAGTTCAACCAAGCAAAAATTAAATAAAAATTGGGGTTATTTACTTACTTATTAATCAACCATCACCCCGCTTCTCCGCAAGGGTAGGCAAAGAGAATAGCATGACAAGCTCTTTTCTGTTTTTTTTTTTCAAACATTCTTCGCCTCTTCCACATTCATGTGTCATTCATATGTTGCATACTCGACATTATTCCGACTCCTGACTGACCACTTTTAAATATTTAAAATACGTGATGATGCTTAATTTTCCTAAGTCTTCCTCCGTTTTTATTTCCAACAAAATTTGCCTTATATAATATATTTGTTTTACCGTGCTTTCCTCACTCTTTTGTTTAAATGAAATTATTACTTATTATTTGTAAATAATTTACTTCAGAGTACGCACATTGAAGACAATACCATAGCATAATAAATGTCACTATTTATGATAATGTATTGCTATCACAGGAAAACGACTAAATAATAGTTGGTTTCATGATATGATTTTAAATAATTTATTTTTCACATACAATAACCTAATAGAAACAGATAATTAAGTAAAGTAGTTAAGTATGTCCAAAATTCCTTAATATTAAACGTGACCTTTATTATTCAATAATGAAAAATAGGAGCTCACAGAAACTAAAAAGGTACAAGGGTAACTTAAGCATTGAGAGGAAGTTGGTTGGAATGAAATCTGGATTTAATTACAAAGTCTTACAATAAATGGGAACTTAAACTTCTTGCTTGAATTATAACAATAAACCAAATTTAAGTGTTTCCCTTATACCTTATTTATATATATATATATATATATATATATATATATATATATATATATATATATATATATATATATATATATATATATATATATATATATATATATATATATATATATATATATATATATATATATATATATATATATATATATATATATATATATATATATATATATATGTTCAGTTGTGCATGTTTTTTTGAAAATGTACTATCTGCCAGCAAAAGTGGCATATTTTAAACTTAATATTTTCCCGCTACAGGGCAGAAAGTGTTGTTTTTGCATTTTGAAGTAAGGGTATTGTTTAATTTTAAATATTTTTCAAATGGAAAAAAAACAGGTTTCAGGTTTTACCTAAAAAGATCTGTTGCGCAGGAAAAAGTTCAATAAGTGACTTGATATTTATTTTTAATGAATTGTTTTGTATTTTTAAACTTTAAAAACGATCTCCAGAAAAATCAAGTTTTTTAAATATGATGTTGTTGAAAGGAGTGAGCGATATATGTGTGTATATATGTTATAAAGAACAGTAAAGGAAAACAAGAAAAAGTACGTGGCCTGTTCTATATTATATCTAAAAAAATCTCTCGTATTATTTTTTGACAGCTCAACATAGATGAAGAAGAATATGGAAGTCTGGGCAAAGGCCCGTAAATACGGGGCTAGTGACATAGGCTGGTTAAATCACTTTACGCACGTGTAACATTCACCAATTCTACCCATGATTGACAACCACACTCCTCAAATTCTTGGAAGTTTTATATATATGATCCAATTTCGAAATGTTGTGCTTGAATCACTAGAATTTCACTAGAGACATCTATGGTGAGATTAAAAGAAGCTTTTCATTGAGCAGAAACTCTTTTATTAGTATGTGAGGTCCGAATCCTGGATTATAATCACACACATGAGAAACGCCAGAAAATATCATTTTCATTTTTATTATTTAAGCTTATAATTTGACCAGATAATTTATTTCCAACATTTTGAGTGTGTCCAAATACTATCTCTCGTATCTACTATAACCCGGATTATCTCTAATTACAGGAATTATTTTCATATTATTTTGAACAAGTATTTGGACACACTCAAAATGTTGTAAAAGCTTTTTATGTTGAGCAGAGATTTTTTAAATTTGTATGTGAGGTCCGAATCATGTATTATCTCACACACAAACACATGTTAATTAAATAACGCATATTTCACAGATTATTTAATCATCACATTGTATTTTTTTCTTTTCGATTTAACTGTTGTTCTTGAGGACTTTTCTCAATATTATCTTTTCCAAGTCCAATGTCTGTAATAATGTCTATCGTAGCAACTTATAATACGTCTTGCACCATTTGATACGACATTGGAATACTAATACAATGGGAGCGGCTGTAAGTAGGGTAAGAGGACACCCAGTACCATTTGCGAGAGGAATATTACTTGGGACGCTATATAACAATGCACACACGCCATTTAAAAATAAAACTCAAGAATTTCTTTTGTACCGTTAATGACTCATGTGTACCAAACATCGATATATGTATAACGACGTAAATAAATAGTAATATTAATTATTATTATGACTACACTATAGTGAAGTAAATAATATTTTTTGACTGCGTATACTTGACCATCAATTATAGCAACACGGTTCAAAATATTTAGTGTTTTTTATAAATAACAAAATGTATGATTTTGAGATGACTTTTCTACATACCATAAAAATTAAAATTATAAACTCAACTTTATATTTGAGCAAGAAAAGCTACAAAAAGCACTAGAAAATAGCGCATTAAAAAAATACAGATGTTGCTTTGCCATTTTTCTTTTACCAATTTATTTTTGAATGCATATGAAACCTAATAAAACTTATTTTACTTTATTTTGAAGATAATAACATCATTGTGTTAAGATCGATTGTAGATATTGCTTCAGTCAAAAGGTTTTGTGAAGTACCTACCCATTTAGATACTGACTAAATTATTTGTAATACTCGTACTTGAAAACAATATAATAACTTCTACGCATTGAACGAAATACCCTCATATTTACGCGTAAAATTAAAAAGCAATATTTTTAGTGTGTTCATATTTTCGTTCATATTTTTTTGATTTTCTTCACCTTTGAGCTATCATTATCATGATTTATTATTGAATTAAAATAGATGAAGTATATTTAGCATTCATAAGGTTTATAACCTGTCATTGGCTGGTTTAATTATCGCTGGACAAAGTATCAAGCAGTTGGTCTTTTAATTAGCTCTTAAATACAACTAGAAATTTGAAAAATGTAGTTGTCATTCATGGTGAGAATTGTGTATAAAATGATCACTTAAACCAGCCAATGCCAGGATTTGCAGTGTAGGAGCTCTGTAATTGACCAGAGTCCCATATTCTTGTCTCAAATAGACTTATTCATTTTTGTTGAGGTATCAATAATAAATCTTGATATAAATGGCAGAAAAGTGAAGAAAATCCAAAAACTGTGGACGGAAGTTTTGAAAATATTATAAGACAATCTCAAAATATTCTACATATCTTTTTACATAACTAAAATAAATATTTAATATTTGATGTGAAAAAAATATTTATTGGGAGGGTTAATCCACAATTTTTAATGGCAAATGTATGTGTTTAAACTTACAAAATTGTTAAATAATTTTATGAAATAAATTAATAAAGTTTTCATTTATTTATTTTTGGAACATTGAAATGACTTTTTTAAAGTGTGGCATGTACGGCGTTTTGGGAAAAAATAAGATGGAATATTCTTTTACCCTCATGCGTTCCTGATAAAAGGACATTCCCGCGAGCCATTTTTATCGCTCAACCTCACAAGATCCCATCAATATTTCCATAACTTACATCATAAGGAAGAAAATAAAATCGGTTTTCTATTCCCTTCGAAATCTTATAACCATCAAATTTATTTGAATCGCTTTGTTACAAAGAAAGTTGTTTCCAGAATACCATACCGAAACTATACTCGGGGATTTATAAAGTAATCACAGTCGTTATAAGTAAACTCATAGCACTCTAAAAAGTGAGTTAGGTTATTCATAATATTCACAACATTTTGAGTAAACATCATCTCAACTTAGAAGAAGAAGAATATAAAAGTTTGGGTATTAAAAGGGCTTATGACCTGTCATAGGCTGGTTTAGTAATCACTTTACACACGTGCAACTTTCGCTATTCTACTTATGATTGACAACCACACAACTAAATTTTTGGAACACTTAGATATATCTAGAAGTTATTTTTTTAATAGTGTTTTTCAATTATAGGTAGAATAGAAATGGAAAATAGCAACTATGGTTACCATACACGGATTTGCATATCCATACTAGTTATGTTTAAAATACATACGTTTTTACTGGTCATGAAAAATAAGTTTACCAGCTATTTTTTTTAAACCTCTCATTGAAATAAAAACTTGTGGTCACTTTACCACTAATAAATGTTCCTTGACGCTATTCAATGAACGAAAGAGAGAATTAATTAATTCTAAAGGCTAAAATTTACGTAAATATAAAAAAAATACAACATTACCCTTATAAATATATCTGTCTTCTCTGATTCGTAAACATTTTTTTTTACCGTACAAACACGGAAAAATGTAAAAACCATATTTTACTAGTTTGGTGGAAATTATCCATAACAAAAATTACGTTATTTGTAAACAAAAAATAAAAAAGGGGAAAAAATATAAAATAATACAAGGCCAGTTCATT